>NC_134495.1:34900749-35063249 GCF_040206685.1 Ascaphus truei
TGCCTTTCACGCCCCGCCCCCCCTGCCTTTCACGCCCCCCGCCCCCCCTGCCTTTCACGCCCCCCGGCCCCCCCTGCCTTTCACGCCCCCCGCCCCCCCCTGCCTTTCATGCCCCCCCGCTGCCTTTCACGCCCCCCGCTCCCCCCCTACATTTCACGCCCCAGCCCCCCCTGCCTTTCACGCCCCCGCCCCCCCTGCCTTTCACGCCCCCCCCCTGCCTTTCACCCCCCCCCCTGCCTTTCACGCCCCCGCCCCCCCTGCCTTTCACGCCCCCGCCCCCCCCGCCTTTCACCCCCCCGCCCCCCCCTGCCTTTCACGCCCCCCGCCCCCCCTGCCTTTCACGCCCCCCGCCCCCCCCTGCCTTTCACGCCCCCCGCCCCCCCTGCCTTTCATGCCCCCCGCTGCCTTTCACGCCCCCCGCTCCCCCCCCTACATTTCATGCCCCCAGCCCCCCCTGCCTTTCACGCCCCCGCCCCCCCTGCCTTTCACGCCCCCCGCCCCCCCTGCCTTTCACGCCCCCCCTGCCTTTCACCCCCCCCCTGCCTTTCACGCCCCCCGCCCCCCATGCCTTTCACGCCCCCCGCCCCCCCCCGCCTTTCACACCCCCGCCCCCCCCCTGCCTTTCACGCCCCCGCCCCCCCCTGCCTTTCACGCCCCCCGCCCCCCCCTGCCTTTCACACCCCCGCCCCCCTGCCTTTCACGCCCCCGCCCCCCCTGCATTTTCACGCCCCCCGCCCCCCCTGCCTTTCACGCCCCCGCTGCCTTTCACGCCCCCGCTCCCCCCCTGCCTTTCACGCCCCCCCCCCTGCCTTTCACGCCCCCCCCCTGCCTTTCACGCCCCCCCCCTGCCTTTCACGCCCCCCCTGCCTTTCACGCCCCCCCCCGCCTTTCACGCCCCCCCGCCTGCCTTTCACGCCCCCCCGCCTGCCTTTCACGCCCCCGCCCCTGCCTTTCACGCCCCCGCCCCTGCCTTTCACGCCCCCCCCTGCCTTTCACGCCCCCCCCTGCCTTTCACGCCCCCCCCCTGCCTTTAAACGCCCCCCCCCCTGCCTTTCACGCCCCCCCTCTGCCTTTCCACGCCCCCCCCTCTGCCTTTCACGCCCCCCCCCCTGCCTTTAACGCCCCCCACCCTGCCTTTCACGCCCCCCCCCCTGTCTTTCACGTCCCCCCCCCCTGCCTTTCACGGCCCCCCCCCGCCTTTCACGCCCCCCCCCCCGCCTTTCACGCCCCCCCCCGCCTTTCACGCCCCCCCCCTGCCTTTCACGCCCCCCCTGCCTTTCACGCCCCCCCCTGCCTTTCACGCCCCCCCCTGCCTTTCACGCCCCCCCTGCCTTTCACGCCCCCCCCTGCCTTTCACGCCCCCCCTGCCTTTCACGCCCCCCCCCTGCCTTTCACGCCCCCCCGCCTTTCACGCCCCGCCCCTGCCTTTCACGCCCCCCCCTGCCTTTCACGCCCCCCCCTGCCTTTCACGCCCCCCCTGCCTTTCACGCCCCCCCCTGCCTTTCACGCCCCCCTGCCTTTCACGCCCCCCCTGCCTTTCACGCCCCCCCCCCTGCCTTTCACGCCCCCCCCTTCCCCTGCCTTTCACGCCCCCCCTCCCCTGCCTTTCACGCCCCCCCTCCCCTGCCTTTCACGCCCCCCGCTCCCCTGCCTTTCACGCCCCCCCTCCCCTGCCTTTCACGCCCCCCCCTCCCCTGCCTTTCACGCCCCCTCCCCTGCCTTTCACGCCCCCCCCCCCTCCCCTGCCTTTCACGCCTCCCCTCCCCTGCCTTTCACGCCCCCCCCTCCCCTGCCTTTCACGCCCCCCCTCCCCTGCCTTTCACGCCCCCCCCTCCCCTGCCTTTCACGCCCCCCTCCCCTGCCTTTCACGCCCCCCCCTCCCCTGCCTTTCACGCCCCCCCCCCCTCCCCTGCCTTTCACGCCCCCCCCCCCTCCCCCTGCCTTTCACGCCCCCCCCCTCCCCTGCCTTTCACGCCCCCCCCTCCCCTGCCTTTCACGCCCCCCCCTCCCCTGCCTTTCACGCCCCCCCCCCTCCCCTGCCTTTCACGCCCCCCCCTGCCTTTCATGCCTGCCTTTCACGCCCCCCCCTGCCTTTCACGCCCCCCCTGCCTTTCACGCCCCCCCTGCTTTTCACGCCCCCCCCTGCCATTCACGCCCCCCCCCGCCTTTCACGCCCCCCCCTGCCTTTCACGCCCCACCCCCTGCCTTTCACGCCCCCCCTGCCTTTCACGCCCCCCCTGCCTTTCACGCCCCCCCCTGCCTTTCACGCCCCCCCCCCTGCCTTTAAACGCCCCCCCCGCCTTTCACGCCCCCCCCCTGCCTTTCACGCCCCCCCCCGCCTTTCACGCCCCCCCCGCCTTTCACGCCCCCCCTGCCTTTCACGCCCCTCCCTGCCTTTCACGCCCCCCCTGCCTTTCACGCCCCACCCCCACTGCCTTTCACGCCCCCCCCCCACTGCCTTTCACGCCCCCCCCCTGCCTTTCACGCCCCCCCCTCCTGCCTTTCACGCCCCCCCCCTCCTGCCTTTCCACGCCCCCCCTCCTGCCTTTCACGCCCCCCCCCCTCCTGCCTTTCACGCCCCCCCCCTCCTACCTTTCACGCCCCCCCCCTCCTGCCTTTCACGCCCCCCCCCCTCCTGCCTTTCACGTCCCCCCCCCTCCTGCCTTTCACGCCCCCCCTCCTGACTTTCACGCCCCCCCCCTCCTGCCTTTCACGCCCCCCCCTCCTGCCTTTCACGCCCCCCCCCCTGCCTTTCACGCCCCCCCCCTCCTGCCTTTCACGCCCCCCCCCTCCTGCCTTTCACGCCCCCCCCCCCTGCCTTTCACCCCCCCCCCTGCCTTTCACGCCCCCCCCCCACTGCCTTTCACGCCCCCCCCTGCCTTTCACGCCCCCCCCCTCCTGCCTTTCACGCCCCCCCCTCCTGCCTTTCACGCCCCCCCCCCTCCTGCCTTTCACGCCCCCCCCTCCTGCCTTTCACGCCCCCCCCCCTCCTGCCTTTCACGCCCCCCCCCCCCCTCCTGCCTTTCACGCCCCCCCCCCCTCCTGCCTTTCACGCCCCCCCCTCCTGACTTTCACGCCCCCCCCCTCCTGCCTTTCACGCCCCCCCCTCCTGCCTTTCCACGCCCCCCCCCCTGCCTTTCACGCCCCCCCCCTCCTGCCTTTCACGCCCCCCCTCCTGCCTTTCACGCCCCCCCCCCCTGCCTTTCACCCCCCCCCTGCCTTTCACGCCCCCCGCCCCCCCCTGCCTTTCACACCCCCGCCCCCCCGCCTTTCACACCCCCCGCCCCCCCTGCCTTTCACGCCCCCGCCCCCCCTGCCTTTCACGCCCCCCGCCCCCCCTGCCTTTCATGCCCCCCGCTGCCTTTCACGCCCCCGCTCCCCCCCTACATTTCACGCCCCAGCCCCCCCTGCCTTTCACGCCCCTGCCCCCCCTGCCTTTCACGCCCCCCCCCTGCCTTTCACCCCCCCTGCCTTTCACGCCCCCCCCCCCCCTCCTGCCTTTCACGCCCCCCCCCCTCCTGCCTTTCACGCCCCCCCCCTCCTGCCTTTCACGCCCCCCCCCCCCTCCTGCCTTTCACGCCCCCCCCCCCCCTCCTGCCTTTCACGCCCCCCCCCCCTCCTGCCTTTCACGCCCCCCCCCCCCTCCTGCCTTTCACGCCCCCCCCCTCCTGCCTTTCACGCCCCCCCCCCCCTCCTGCCTTTCACGCCCCCCCCCCCCTCCTGCCTTTCACGCCCCCCCCCCCTCCTGCCTTTCAACGCCCCCCCCCCCCTCCTGCCTTTCACGCCCCCCCCTCCTCCTGCCTTTCACGCCCCCCCCCCCTCCTGCCTTTCACGCCCCCCCCCCCCTCCTGCCTTTCACGCCCCCCCCCCCTCCTGCCTTTCACGCCCCCCCCCCCTCCTGCCTTTCACGCCCCCCCCCCCTCCTGCCTTTCACGCCCCCCCCCCCTCCTGCCTTTCACGCCCCCCCCCCCTCCTGTCTTTCACGCCCCCCCCCTGCCTTTTCACGCCCCCCCCTCCTGCCTTTCACGCCCCCCCCCTCCTGCCTTTCACGCCCCCTTACCCTCCTGCCTTTAACGCCCCCCCCCCCTCCTGCCTTTCACGCCCCCCCCCTCCTGCCTTTCACGCCCCCCTCCTGCCTTTCACGCCCCCCCCTCCTGCCTTTCACGCCCCCCCCCCCTCCTGTCTTTCACGCCCCCCCCCCTGCCTTTCACGCCCCCCCCCTCCTGCCTTTCACGCCCCCCCTCCTGCCTTTTCACGCCCCCTTACCCTCCTGCCTTTAAACGCCCCCCCCCTCCTGCCTTTCACGCCCCCCCCCTCCTGCCTTTCACGCCCCCCCCTCCTGCCTTTCACGCCCCCCCCTCCTGCCTTTCACGCCCCCCCCCTCCTGCCTTTCACGCCCCCCCCCCCTCCTGCCTTTCACGCCCCCCCCCCTCCCTGCCTTTCACGCCCCCCCCCTCCTGCCTTTCACGCCCCCCCCTCCCTGCCTTTCACGCCCCCCCTCCTGCCTTTCACGCCCCCCCCTCCTGCCTTTCACGCCCCCCCCCTCCTGCCTTTTCCACGCCCCCCCCCCTCCTGCCTTTCACGCCCCCCCCCTCCTGCCTTTCACGCCCCCCCCCCCTCCTGCCTTTCACGCCCCCCCCCCTCCTGCCTTTCACGCCCCCCCCCCTCCTGCCTTTCACGCCCCCCCCCCCTCCTCCTGCCTTTCACGCCCCCCCCCTCCTGCCTTTCACGCCCCCCCCCCCCCTCCTGCCTTTCACGCCCCCCCCCTCCTGCCTTTCACGCCCCCCCCCTCCTGCCTTTCACGCCCCCCCCTCCTGCCTTTCACGCCCCCCCCCCCTCCTGCCTTTCACGCCCCCCCCCTCCTGCCTTTCACGCCCCCCCCTCCTGCCTTTCACGCCCCCCCCTCCTGCCTTTCACCGCCCCCCCCCCCTCCTGCCTTTCACGCCCCCCCCCCTCCTGCCTTTCACGCCCCCCCCCTCCTGCCTTTCACGCCCCCCCCCCCCTCCTGCCTTTCACGCCCCCCCCCCTCCTGCCTTTTCACGCCCCCCCCCCCTCCTGCCTTTCACGCCCCCCCCCCCCTCCTGCCTTTCACGCCCCCCCCCTCCTGCCTTTCACGCCCCCCCTCCTGCCTTTCACGCCCCCCCCCTCCTGCCTTTCACGCCCCCCCCCCTCCTGCCTTTCACGCCCCCCCCCTCCTGCCTTTCACGCCCCCCCCCCTCCTGCCTTTCACGCCCCCCCCCTCCTGCCTTTCACGCCCCCCCCTCCTGCCTTTCACGCCCCCCCCCTCCTGCCTTTCACGCCCCCCCCATCTGCCTTTCACGCCCCCCCCCCCTCCTGCCTTTCACGCCCCCCCCCCCTCCTGCTTTTCACGCCCCCCCCCCCCCTCCTGCCTTTCACGCCCCCCCCCTCCTGCCTTTCACGCCCCCCCCCCTCCTGCCTTTCACGCCCCCCCCTCCTGCCTTTCACGCCCCCCCCCTCCTGCCTTTCACGCCCCCCCTCCTGCCTTTCACGCCCCCCCCCTCCTGCCTTTCACGCCCCCCCCCCCCTCCTGCCTTTCACGCCCCCCCCCTCCTGCCTTTCACGCCCCCCCCCTCCTGCCTTTCACGCCCCCCCCCTCCTGCCTTTCACGCCCCCCCTCCTGCCTTTCACGCCCCCCCCCTCCTGCCTTTCACGCCCCCCCCTCCTGCCTTTCACGCCCCCCCCCCCTCCTGCCTTTCACGCCCCCCCCCCTCCTGCCTTTCACGCCCCCCCCCTCCTGCCTTTCACGCCCCCCCTCCTGCCTTTCACGCCCCCCCCCCTCCTGCCTTTCAGGCCCCCCCCCCTCCTGCCTTTCACGCCCCCCCCCCCCCCCTCCTGCCTTTCACGCCCCCCCCCCTCCTGCCTTTCACGCCCCCCCCCCTCCTGCCTTTCACGCCCCCCCCCCTCCTGCCTTTCACGCCCCCCCCTGCCTTTCCACGCCCCCCCCCCCTCCTGCCTTTCACGCCCCCCCCCCCCCTCCTGCCTTTTCACGCCCCCCCCTCCTGCCTTTCACGCCCCCCCCCCTCCTGCCTTTCACGCCCCCCCCCCCTCCTGTTTTTCACGCCCCCCCCCTCCTGCCTTTCACGCCCCCCCCCCCCTCCTGCCTTTCACGCCCCCCCCCCCCTCCTGCCTTTCACGCCCCCCCCCCCTCCTGCCTTTCACGCCCCCCCCCCCTCCTGCCTTTCACGCCCCCCCCCTGCCTTTCACGCCCCCCCCCCTCCTGCCTTTCACGCCCCCCCCCCCTCCTGCCTTTCACGCCCCCCCCCCCTCCTGCCTTTCACGCCCCCCCCCCTCCTGCCTTTCACGCCCCCCCCCCTCCTGCCTTTCACGCCCCCCCCCCTCCTGCCTTTCACGCCCCCCCCCCCTCCTGTTTTTCACGCCCCCCCCCCCTCCTGCCTTTCACGCCCCCCCCCCTCCTGCCTTTCACACCCCCCCCCCTCCTGTTTTTCACGCCCCCCCCCCTCCTGCCTTTCACGCCCCCCCCCCTCCTGCCTTTCACGCCCCCCCCCCCTCCTGCCTTTCACGCCCCCCCCCTCCTGCCTTTCACGCCCCCCCCCCCTCCTGCCTTTCACGCCCCCCCCCCTCCTGCCTTTCACGCCCCCCCCCCCTCCTGCCTTTCACGCCCCCCCCCCCCCCTCCTGCCTTTCACGCCCCCCCCCCCCCTCCTGCCTTTCACGCCCCCCCCCCCCCCTCCTGCCTTTCACGCCCCCCCCCCCCCCTCCTGCCTTTCACGCCCCCCCCCCCCTCCTGCCTTTCACGCCCCCCCCCCCCCTCCTGCCTTTCACGCCCCCCCCCCCTCCTGCCTTTCACGCCCCCCCCCCCCCTCCTGCCTTTCACGCCCCCCCCCCCCCTCCTGCCTTTCACGCCCCCCCCCCCTCCTGCCTTTCACGCCCCCCCCCCCTCCTGTTTTTCACGCCCCCCCCCCCTCCTGCCTTTCACGCCCCCCCCCCCTCCTGCCTTTCACGCCCCCCCCCCTCCTGCCTTTTCCACGCCCCCCCCCCTCCTGCCTTTCACGCCCCCCCCCCCCCTCCTGCCTTTTCACGCCCCCCCCCCCTCCTGCCTTTCACGCCCCCCCCCCCCTCCTGCCTTTCACGCCCCCCCCCCCCCTCCTGCCTTTCACGCCCCCCCCCCCCCTCCTGCCTTTCACGCCCCCCCCCCCCCTCCTGCCTTTCACGCCCCCCCCCCCCCTCCTGCCTTTCACGCCCCCCCCCCCCCTCCTGCCTTTCACGCCCCCCCCCCCCCTCCTGCCTTTCACGCCCCCCCCCCCCCCTCCTGCCTTTCACGCCCCCCCCCCTCCTGCCTTTCACGCCCCCCCCCCTCCTGCCTTTCACGCCCCCCCCCCCCCCTCCTGCCTTTCACGCCCCCCCCCCCCCTCCTGCCTTTCACGCCCCCCCCCCCCCTCCTGCCTTTCACGCCCCCCCTCCCTCCTGCCTTTCACGCCCCCCCCCCCCCTCCTGCCTTTCACGCCCCCCCCCCCTCCTGCCTTTCACGCCCCCCCCCCCCCTCCTGCCTTTCACGCCCCCCCCCCCCTCCTGCCTTTCACGCCCCCCCCCCTCCTGCCTTTCACGCCCCCCCCCCCTCCTGCCTTTCACGCCCCCCCCCCCTCCTGCCTTTCACGCCCCCCCCCCCCTCCTGCCTTTCACGCCCCCCCCCCCTCCTGCCTTTCACGCCCCCCCCCCTCCTGCCTTTCACGCCCCCCCCCCCTCCTGCCTTTCACGCCCCCCCCCCCCTCCTGCCTTTCACGCCCCCCCCCCCCCTCCTGCCTTTCACGCCCCCCCCCCCCTCCTGCCTTTCACGCCCCCCCCCCCCTCCTGCCTTTCACGCCCCCCCCCCCTCCTGCCTTTCACGCCCCCCCCCCCCTCCTGCCTTTCACGCCCCCCCCCCCCCTCCTGCCTTTCACGCCCCCCCCCCCCTCCTGCCTTTCACGCCCCCCCCCTCCTGCCTTTCACGCCCCCCCCCCTCCTGCCTTTCACGCCCCCCCCCCCCTCCTGCCTTTCACGCCCCCCCCCCCCTCCTGCCTTTCACGCCCCCCCCCCCCTCCTGCCTTTTCACGCCCCCCCCCCCCTCCTGCCTTTCACGCCCCCCCCCCCCCTCCTGCCTTTCACGCCCCCCCCCCCTCCTGCCTTTCACGCCCTCCCCCTCCCTGCCTCTGGGCAAACGGCCGGGTATATCAGCTAGTGTCTGTATATAACAGGTCAGCATACAGGGGGATATTATACACAATGTCTGTATATAACAGGTCACTCACTATACAGGGGGATGTTATACACAGCGCCATTATATAAGAGGTCAGTATACGGGGTATATAATAGATCAGGGGGATATTATATACAGTCTGTATATAACAGGTCAGGGGGATATTATACACAGCGCCAGTATATGGGTGTCGCTGCGCGTCACCTCCCACACTTTACGGTATGAGGGGCGGAGTCTAGCTGTTTCAGTCAGCAGGTGGGTCGCTTGTGACGTCGCCGTGACGCACCCGGAAGTGGCTGCCTAAACCCCGAGGAAGGAGAGTAACGGGGATACCCAGGGACCGGAAGCTGCGGCATGAAACCGGAAGGGACGGGTGGGCCCTGAACTACACCTGACCGGTTAGAACCAGGGAGCAAGGGGTTAATCATTGCGCTGCGGGTCACTGGCAGGGAAGGGGTTAACCATTGCTCTGCCAGGGAAGGGGTTAACCATTGCTCTGTAGCTCTGGCAGGGAAGGGGTTAACCATTGCTCTGGCAGAGAGGGGTTAATCATTGCTGTGTGTCTGGCAGGGAGGGGGTTTAATCATTGCTGTGTGTCTCTTGCAGAGAATGGGGTTAATCATTGCTCTGTTTCTCTGGCTGGGAAGGGGTTAATCATTGTTCTGCTGGCCTCTGGCAGGGAAGGGGTTAATCGTGGCTCCTCGATGGTTTCTGCGCCTGTCTCACGGACGGCACACCTCTGTGAGCACAGGACCTGCGTATGTGACACGGGGTAATACATACAGCTATCTGTCTGAGCCATTAATCTCCCCCGCGGGGGTCCCCTCACGTGAGTCATATCCCCCCTCACACCATTACTCTGCACCTCATCTTGCTGCCACGGCGGGTAACGGGAAGGTCTCACCCAAACATGGATTCGACCACGCCACCCGTTGTAGCAAAAAATGTCCGAAAATGCCGTTACTCTCAAGATTTCAATTAGGGGCCGAGAGACAACACACCAATTATATTGGGGAAGTCATATACAGAACTAGTCCAGAGCTTGGTTACGGGATATCAAGATTACACGAACATACGGTATAGTACGTGCGGCCCGTTTCATAGATAAACGCGGCGCTCCGAACAAAGCGCGGTGTCTGGTCACGGGACAATATCCGAGCGCTCGCAGAGATTGGAAGAGGTAAGTCTGTGTGTCTGTGTGTCTGTGTGTCTGTGTGTCTGTGTCTGTGTGTGTGTGGCAGTGCTCTCTCGGACGTTTTGCTGTGACAAAATGCTGCCCACTTCGGCGCGACCCTCCGGTCCTGCGCCTGACCGGCCACTACAAAAAACTGCCGCGTAAATGTCCCGCACGGGACCGCTTCACTGCCTATACAGGCCGCTCTGACGCGCCATCTTTAAATGTCCTGCGGGACTAGGCAGTGTAGCGTTCTCGACCGGGGCATTTAAAACACGCAGTTGTAGGAGCGGCAGGCCGGGTCTGGTACGTTGCGGAAGTGTCCCAGTGGTGGCATTTTGGTCGCGGTGAAACGTCCCATTCCGCTGGCAGGGAGGGGAGTTGCAGCGCGGGTCTTTGGCAGGGAGAGCGTGGATCTGGCAATGCGGGGATTACCGCAGTGCTGGGGTCACTGGCAAGGCGTGTCCTCTGGCAGTGTGGGGGGTTCTCTCTCTGGCAGGGCGGGATTTACAGTGTGTCTGGCAGGGTGGGGTGTGTTCTCTCTCTGGCAGGGCGGGATTACAGTGTGTCTGGCAGTGTGGGGGGGTTCTCTCTGGCAGGGCGGGATTACAGTGCCTGGCAGGGTGGGGGGTTTCTCTGGTTGGATGGGGTCTCAGACGGGGCCTGTGGGTTGGGCGGGGGTTTACCGCGTGTTTCTCTCTTGCAGAGGGTGGCTGCATGGCGGAGTTCGCGTCGGCATCCCGTGCCCTGGTGGAGGACTTTGTGCGGTACAAGCTGTGTCAGCAGGGTCTGAGGCCGGAGCCAGCGGGGGGGCGCTTCCTGCCCCTCTTCATACCGCGATGCGTGCTGCTGGGGACGTGTTTGAGGAGCGTTTCCGGCAGGAGTTCAGCGGGATCTCTGAGCAGATCCATGTGACTCCCAGCACGGCGTACCCACGCTTCGCCGAGGTGGCGGGTGGGCCTCTTCCGGGACGGCGTGAACTGGTGGCGTGTGGTGGCGTTCTTTGTGTTAGGAGCCGCGCTCTGCGTAGAGATAGAGAGCGTCAACACAGAGATGTCCACCGCTGGTACTGCGGATACAGGACTGGATGGGAACTTACCTGGAGACCAACCTCAGGGGACTGGATTGAGAACAACGGGGGCTGGGTGAGGGTCCTACCTTAACCTGCCCCCCACTCTCCCCCCCCCCCTCGCCCCCTTCTCTCCCCCCCCCTCGCCCCTTCTCTCCCCCCCCCTCGCCCCTTCTCTCCCCCCCCTCGCCCCCTTCTCTCCCCCCCCCTCGCCCCTTCTCTCCCCCCCCGTCGCCCCTTCTCTCCCCCCCCCTCGCCCCTTCTCTCCCCCCCCCTCGCCCCTTCTCTCCCCCCCCCCTCGCCCCTTCTCTCCCCCCCCCTCGCCCCCTTCTCTCCCCCCCCCCCCTCGCCCCTTCTCTCCCCCCCCCCTCGCCCCTTCTCTCCCCCCCCCCTCGCCCCTTCTCTCCCCCCCCCTCGCCCCTTCTCTCCCCCCCTCGCCCCTTCTCTCCCCCCCCTCGCCCCTTCTCTCCCCCCCTCGCCCCTTCTCTCCCCCCCTCGCCCCTTCTCTCCCCCCCCCTCGCCCCTTCTCTCCCCCCCCCTCGCCCCTTCTCTCCCCCCCCTCGCCCCCTTCTCTCCCCCCCCTCGCCCCTTCTCTCCCCCCCCTCGCCCCTTCTCTCCCCTCCCCCTCTCCCCCCCTCGCCCCTTCTCTCCCCCCCCTCGCCCCTTCTCTCCCCCCCCCTCGCCCCTTCTCTCCCCCCCCTCGCCCCTTCTCTCCCCCCCCCTCGCCCCTTCTCTCCCCCCCCCTCGCCCCTTCTCTCCCCCCCCTCGCCCCTTCTCTCCCCCCCCCTCGCCCCTTCTCTCCCCCCCCCCTCGCCCCTTCTCTCCCCCCCCTCGCCCCTTCTCTCCCCCCCCTCGCCCCTTCTCTCCCCCCCCCTCGCACCTTCTCTCCCCCCCCTCGCCCCTTCTCTCCCCCCCCTCGCCCCTTCTCTCCCCCCCCCCTCGCCCCTTCTCTCCCCCCCTCGCCCCTTCTCTCCCCCCCCCTCGCCCCTTCTCTCCCCCCCCCTCGCCCCTTCTCTCCCCCCCCCTCGCCCCTTCTCTCCCCCCCCTCGCCCCTTCTCTCCCCCCCCCTCGCCCCTTCTCTCCCCCCCCTCGCCCCTTGCTTCTCTTCCCCCCCTTCCTTCTCTTCCTCCCCCCCTTCCTTCTCTTCCTCCCCCCCCTTCCTTCTCTTCCTCCCCCCCCTTCCTTCTCTCCCCCCCCCCTCGCCCCTTCCTTCTCCCCCCCCCCTCGCCCCTTCCTTCTCCCCCCCCCCCTCGCCCCTTCCTTCTCCCCCCCCCCCTCGCCCCTTCCTTCCCCCCCCCCCCTCGCCCCTTCCTTCCCCCCCCCCCCCTCCGCCCCTTCCTTCCCCCCCCCCCTCGCCCCTTCCTTCCCCCCCCCCCCTCGCCCCTTCCTTCCCCCCCCCCCCTCGCCCCTTCCTTCCCCCCCCCCCCTCGCCCCTTCCTTCCCCCCCCCCTCGCCCCTTCCTTCTCCCCCCCCCCTCGCCCCTTCCTTCTCCCCCCCCCCTCGCCCCTTCCTTCTCCCCCCCCCTCGCCCCCTTCCTTCTCCCCCCCCCCTCGCCCCTTCCTTCTCCCCCCCCCCCTCGCCCCTTCCTTCTCCCCCCCCCCTCGCCCCTTCCCTTCTCCCCCCCCCCCTCCCCCCCCCCTCGCCCCTTCCTTCTCCCCCCCCCCTCGCCCCTTCCTTCTCTCCCCCCCCCTCGCCCCTTCCTTCTCGCCCCTTCCTTCTCTTCCCCCCCCTCGCCCCTTCCTTCTCTTCCCCCCCTCCCCCCCCTCCCCCCCCCTCAAACCCCTCCCCCCCCTCCCCCCCTCCCCCCCTCCCCCCCCCTCCCCCCTCCCCCCCTCCCCCCTCCCCCCCCTCCCCCCTCCCCCCTCCCCCCCTCCCCCCCTCCCCCCCCCCCCCCCTCCCCCCTCCCCCCCCTCCCCCCTCCCCCCCCCTCCCCCTCCCCCCTCCCCCCCCCCTCCCTCCCCTCCCCCCCTCCCCCCCTCCCCCCCTCCCCCCCCTCCCCCCCTCCCCCCCTCCCCCCCCTTCCCCCCTCCCCCCCTTCCCCCCCCTCCCTCCCTCCCCCCCTCCCCCCCCCCCTCTCCCCCTCCCCCCCTCCCCCCCCCCCCTCTCCCCCTCCCCCCCTCCCCCCCCCCCCTCTCCCCCTCCCCCCCTCTCCCCCTCCCCCCCTCCCCCCTCTCCCCCTCCCCCCTCTCCCCCTCCCCCCTCTCCCCCCCTTCCCCCCCTCCCCCCCTCCCCCCCTTCCCCTCCCCCCCCCCTCCCCCCCTTCCCCTCCCCCCCTCCCCCCCTCCCCCCCTTCCCCTCCCCCCCTTCCCCTCCTCCCCCCCCTCCCCCCCTCACCCCTCACCCCCCCTCACCCCCCTCACCCCCTCACCACCTCACCCCTTCCTTCTCTCGCCCCTTCCTTCTCTTCCCCCCCCCGCCCCTTCCTTCTCTTCCCCCCCCCGCCCCTTCCTTCTCTTCCCCCCCCCGCCCCTTCCTTCTCTTCCCCCCCCCGCCCCTTCCTTCTCTTCCCCCCCCCCGCCCCTTCCTTCTCTTCCCCCCCCCCGCCCCTTCCTTCTCTTCCCCCCCCCCGCCCCTTCCTTCTCTTCCCCCCCCCCGCCCCTTCCTTCTCTTCCCCCCCCCCCCGCCCCTTCCTTCTCTTCCCCCCCCCCCCGCCCCTTCCTTCTCTTCCCCCCCCCCGCCCCTTCCTTCTCTTCCCCCCCCCCGCCCCTTCCTTCTCTTCCCCCCCCCCGCCCCTTCCTTCTCTTCCCCCCCCCCGCCCCTTCCTTCTCTTCCCCCCCCCCGCCCCTTCCTTCTCTTCCCCCCCCCCCGCCCCTTCCTTCTCTTCCCCCCCCGCCCCTTCCTTCTCTTCCCCCCCCCCGCCCCTTCCTTCTCTTCCCCCCCCCGCCCCTTCCTTCTCTTCCCCCCCCCCGCCCCTTCCTTCTCTTCCCCCCCCCGCCCCTTCCTTCTCTTCCCCCCCCCCGCCCCTTCCTTCTCTTCCCCCCCCCGCCCCTTCCTTCTCTTCCCCCCCCCGCCCCTTCCTTCTCTTCCCCCCCCCGCCCCTTCCTTCTCTTCCCCCCCCGCCCCTTCCTTCTCTTCCCCCCCCCGCCCCTTCCTTCTCTTCCCCCCCCCGCCCCTTCCTTCTCTTCCCCCCCCGCCCCTTCCTTCTCTTCCCCCCCCGCCCCTTCCTTCTCTTCCCCCCCCCGCCCCTTCCTTCTCTTCCCCCCCCCCGCCCCTTCCTTCTCTTCCCCCCCCCCGCCCCTTCCTTCTCTTCCCCCCCCCGCCCCTTCCTTCTCTTCCCCCCCCCCGCCCCTTCCTTCTCTTCCCCCCCCCCCCGCCCCTTCCTTCTCTTCCCCCCCCCCCGCCCCTTCCTTCTCTTCCCCCCCCCCGCCCCTTCCTTCTCTTCCCCCCCCCCCCGCCCCTTCCTTCTCTTTCCCCCCCCCCCCGCCCCTTCCTTCTCTTCCCCCCCCCCCCCCCCCCCGCCCCTTCCTTCTCTTCCCCCCCCCCCCCCCGCCCCTTCCTTCTCTTCCCCCCCCCCCCCGCCCCTTCCTTCTCTTCCCCCCCCCCCCCCCGCCCCTTCCTTCTCTTCCCCCCCCCCCCGCCCCTTCCTTCTCTTCCCCCCCCCCCCCGCCCCTTCCTTCTCTTCCCCCCCCCCCCGCCCCTTCCTTCTCTTCCCCCCCCCCCCCCGCCCCTTCCTTCTCTTCCCCCCCCCCGCCCCTTCCTTCTCTTCCCCCCCCGCCCCTTCCTTCTCTTCCCCCCCCGCCCCTTCCTTCTCTTCCCCCCCCCTCGCCCCTTCCTTCTCTTCCCCCCCCCTCGCCCCTTCCTTCTCTTCCCCCCCCTCGCTCCTTCCTTCTCTCCCCCCCCCTCGCCCCTCCCTTCTCTTCCCCCCCCTCGCCCCTTCCTTCTCTTCCCCCCTTCCTCCCTTCTCTTCCCCCCCCCCCTCGCCCCTTCCTTCTCTTCCCCCCCCCTCGCCCCTTCCTTCTCTTCCCCCCCCCCCCCGCCCCTTCCTTCTCTTCCCCCCCCGCCCCTTCCTTCTCTTCCCCCCCCGCCCCTTCCTTCTCTTCCCCCCCCCGCCCCTTCCTTCTCTTCCCCCCCCCCCGCCCCTTCCTTCTCTTGCCCCCCCCGCCCCTTCCTTCTCTTCCCCCCCCGCCCCTTCCTTCTCTTCCCCCCCCCTCGCCCCTTCCTTCTCTTCCCCCCCCCCTCGCTCCTTCCTTCTCTCCCCCCCCCCTCGCCCCTCCCTTCTCTTCCCCCCCCCTCGCCCCTTCCTTCTCTTCCCCCCTTCCTCCCTTCTCTTCCCCCCCCCTCGCCCCTTCCTTCTCTTCCCCCCCCCTCGCCCCTTCCTTCTCTTCCCCCCCCCTCGCCCCTTCCTTCTCTTCCCCCCCCCCGACCCTTCCTTCTCTTCCCCCCCCCCCCCCGACCCTTCCTTCTCTTCCCCCCCCGACCCTTCCTTCTCTTTCCCCCCCCTCGCCCCTTCCTTCTCTTCCCCCCCCCCTCGCCCCTTCCTTCTCTTCCCCCCCCTCGCCCCTTCCTTCTCTTCCCCCCCCCTCGCCCCTTCCTTCTCTTCCCGCTCCCTCGCCCCTTCCTTCTCCCCCCCCCCCCTCGCCCCTTCCTTCTCTTCCCCCCCCCCCTCGCCCCTTCCTTCTCTTCCCCCCCCCCCCTCGCCCCTTCCTTCTCTCCTCCCCCCCCCCCCCCCTCTCCTAATACCCTCTACTGGAACGGTTGCGATAGAGGACGCGAGAGGGGAACTGGGCCTCTCTGTGCGGGGGTAACAGCGTCTCTGTCCTGCAGAACGGGTTCCTGGCCGTCTACGGGCCCGGTGCGACAGAGGAGGCAAGGAGGCAGCGGGAGGGGAATTGGGTCTCCCTGAAGACGGTCCTTGCGGGCACAGTAGCACTGGGGGCTCTGGTGACCTTGGGCGCTCTGTTAGCCAGAAAGTGACACCCTGAGTCCTGGGACAGAAACACGAAGTGTTCACTACAAACTCTGCGCTGTGTGATTGTGTGTGTCACTGGGTGCGGCTGTATGTGTGTTTGTGTGTGTGTGTGTGTACGTGTGTACGTGTTATGGTGCATGGTATGCGTACATGTATCGGCCATGCGCATGTACCGATGTACGCGGTGTGCGCCTGTGTTGTGTCGCATACTGTGTGTGCGCGCTATTATTCAATTGTGCGGTGTCACTTTTGTGGTATGTGTTGCGTGTATTATCCTTGTCACATGATGTTTGCGTGCACTATCTGTCACAGTGTGTGTGCCAAAAACAGACAATACAGACCGGCGCCTAAAGAGTCCAATATGGGTAGAAAAAAAGTCCAATAGTGATGAAGTGTCAAGAAGTAGTAAATCCAATCTCGCACTTCCAAAATCCACAGCAGGATATTATGTGGCACATGTAAAGCAAAAAGAGAAAACCATCATAGTGCAAAACTGCTAGAAATAATAACAAATAGGACGAACACGATAAGGCAAATACTAGACAAACACAAGCAAGGCTGAGAAATAATACAAAGAGTTAATTTAATAAAATAAAAAGAACGTAGGCAGATGACGAATCCGGTTTGGAAACAACGGATTCCTACTTACAAGACATTCGCAATAACCACGCAAAGATATAAGGTGAGTAGTGAATGGCTACGGCATCAGGTGAATGCGCGGCGTCCAGGCGCTGCTCCAAACACTGTCCTCCCCTCCGCAACCGAATGTGCGTCACTGGGGGTAGGTCTGAGACGCTCCAAACGCACTCTGCCGCTCCGTGGCCGGAAATACGTCACCGGGGGTGGGTCAAACGCCGGAACCCCCTTCTCCTACTGCTGGTAATGCGATCACGCTCTCGTGAGTACTCTGCCTCAGTCCTTAGAGTAACTCTTACAAACTGGAAATCCAGTTTTTGAGTCTGAAAAAGTCAGACTGAAGTGTTGAAGGTCAGAGAGGCTATGGCTGTGCGCATATAGGATTGTGTCATCTGCATACATGTGTATTGAGGCTTCCTGACAAGCTGTGGGAAGATCATTGATGAACACTGAAGAGTAGGGGCCCCAGAACAGAGTATTGAGGGACACCACAGGTGATATCCAGCACACGAAAACGCGTTGGGCGGTTTGTAAGAGTTACTCTAAGGACTAAGGCAGAGTACTCACGAGAGCGTGATCGCATTACCAGCAGTAGGAGAAGGGGGTTCCGGCGTTTGACCCACCCCCGGTGATGTATTTCCGGCCACGGAGTGGCAGAGAGCGTTTGGAGCGTCTCAGACCCACCCCCAGTGACGCACATTCGGTTGCGGAGTGGAGGACAGTGTTTGGAGCAGCTCCTGGACGCCGCGCATTCACCTGATGCCGTAGCCGTTCACTACTCGCCTTATATCTTTGCGTGGTTATTGCGAACGTCTTGTAAGTAGGAATCCGGTTTTTCCAAACCGGATTCGTCATCTGCCTACGTTCTTTTTATTTTATTAAATTAACTCTTTGTATTATTTCTCAGCCTTGCTTGTGTTTGTCTAGTATTTGCCTTGTCGTGTTCGTCCTATTTGTTATTATTTCTAGCAGTTTTGCACTATAATGGTTTTCTCTTTTTTTTCTTCTTGCTTTACATGTGCCACATAATATCCTGCTGTGGATTTTGGAAGTGCAAGATTGGACTTACTACTTCTTGACACTTCATCACTATTGGACTTTTTTTCTACCCATATTGGACTCTTTAGGCGCCGGCGGTCTATGTTGTCTGTTTTTTGCTTTGCACTGACTGTGTTTTGGGTTAGTTTCACTTGGCAGCCTTGCCTTAATTAATTAAGGTGTAGTGTACGATCACACATTCTATCACTTTTTTATGTTTGTACACTGTTTATTTAATTAACACAGCCTTTTAGCGCTATTTACACCATTCTTTTTTCCTATACTGTGTGTGTGTGCACAATATATGTTGTGTGTGTATGTGCGTGGAGTATCTGTCGTGTGCGTGTGCGTGTGTCTTCTGCTTGGTTCCCCTGTGCTCTCTTGGCCTTTGTGGTGGGAGTTTGAGGGGAAGGCACAGATCTGTCCTCTCCTCCCACAGGAACGTCTTTCCGTGCACTTTCCCAAGCAGACAGCACGGAACCCAGCACAGTGACCTAGAACCCCCCAGGAGGAGGGGATTGTGCAAGACTTGGAGTGATCACAAGGTGTCACGCTCATTAGTTCTAGCTGACTGGTGGGAGGAGGGGGGGAGGGTGAGAGACACTTCTATCACATGGAGTGACACTTCCAATGTTCCCAAACACTTTTCCCGTGGGAGGCTTCAGCCTGGCCCTGCTCTGCATGCTGGTATATTTCTGGACCGCACATAAGGGGTCACTCCCCTCGTCACACCGCGGAAGGACTCCACATAAGAGGTCACACTACCACAAGCGAGGGTCTGGACATGTCTGCCCCAAGACAGGAGCCATCTCAGCCCTTCCCACTTGCCATGACTGATGGGAAGGGGCAAGAGGAGGAACCCTCCCCCCCATCTCAGACAAGGGGCCTCCGTACAGAACACTAAATGGATGGGGGGCTGCGAGTGCCCGGACGAGCTCTGTAATAGTTTCCGGCACGGGACAGGCTCGCCTTATTTACTAATTACTCATACAAATGTATCCCTACTTGCCCGGCTTTGAAGGAGTTAACATCGAGTTGGATATATACATGGCTGTGGTAAGTCTCTGAGACCTGGTCAGGGTGCTGGGTCAGTGCAGGCTGTGGTCAGCCTCAGACCTGGTCAGGGTGCTGGGTCAGTGCAGGCTGGGCTGAGACCTGGTCAGGGTGCTGGGTCGGTGCAGGCTGGGCTCAGTCTCAGACCTAGTCAGGGTGCTGGGTCAGTGCAGGCTGGGCTGAGACCTGGTCAGGGTGCTGGGTCAGTGCAGGCTGGTCAGGGTGCTGGGTCAGTGCAGGCTGGGCTGAGACCTGGTCAGGGTGCTGGGTCAGTGCAGGCTGGGCTGAGACCTGGTCAGGGTGCTGGGTCAGTGCAGGCTGGGCTCAGCCTCTCAGTCCTGGTCAGGGTGCTGGGTCAGTGCAGGCTGTGCTCAATCTCAGACCTGGTCAGTGCAGGCTGGGCTCAGCCTCAGACCTGGTCAGGGTGCTGGGCAAAGTCAGACCTGGTCAGGGTGCTGGGTCAGTGTAGGCTGGGCTCAACCTCTCAGACCTGGTCAGGGTGCAGGGTCTGTGCAGGCTGGGCTCAGTGTCTCAGACCTGGTAAGGGTGCTGGGTCAGTGCAGGCTGGGCTCAGTCTCTCAGACCTGGTCAGGGTGCTGGGCAAAGTCTCTCAGACCTGGTCAGGGTGTTGGGTCAGTACAGGCTGGGCTCGGTCTCTTAGACCTGGTCATGGTGCGTGGTCAGTGCAAGCTGGGCTCAGACCTGGTCAGGGTGCTGGGTTGGTGCAGGCTGGGCTCAGATCTGGTCAGGCTGTTGGGTCAGTGCAGTCTGGGCTCAGTGTCTCAGACCTGGTCAAGGTGCTGGGTCGGTGCAGGCTGGGCAAAGTCTCTCAGATCTTGTCAGGGTGCTGGGTCAGTGCAGGCTGGGCTCGGCCTCAGACCTTGTCAGTGCAGGGTGGGCTCAGTCTCTCAGACCTGGTCAGGGTGCAGGGCAAAGTCAGACCTGGTCAGGGTGCTGGGCAAACTCTCAGACCTGGTCAGGGTGCTGAGTCAGTGCAGGCTGGGCTCAGCCTCTCAGACCTGGTCAGGGTGCTGGGTCTGTGCAGGCTAGTCTCAGTCTCAGACCTGGTCAGTGCAGGCTAGGCTCAGCCTCTCAGACCTGGTCAGGGTGCTGGGTCAGTTTAGGTTTGGCTCAACCTCTCAGACCTGGCCAGGGTGCTGGGTCAGTGCAGACTGGGCTCCGCCTCTCAGACCTGGTCAGGGTGCTGGGTCAGTGCAGACTGGGCTCCGCCTCTCAGACCTGGTCAGGGTGCTGGGTCAGTGCAGGCTGGGCTCAGCCTCTCAGACCTGGTCAGGGTGCTGGGTCAGTGCAGGCTGGGCTCAGACCTGGTCAGGGTGCTGGGTCAGTGCAGGCTGGGCTCAGCCTCTCAGACCTGGTCAGGGTGCTGGGTCAGTGCAGGCTGGGCACAGACCTGGTCAGGGTGCTGGGTCAGTGCAGGCTGGGCTCAGCCTCAGACCTGGTCAGGGTGCTGGGTCTGTGCAGGCTGGGCTCAGTCTCAGACCTGGTCAGGGTGCTTGGTCAGTGCAGGCTGGGCTCAGACCTGGTCAGGGTGCTGGGTCAGTGCAGGCTGGGCTCAGCCTCTCAGACCTGGTCAGGGTGCTGGGTCAGTGCAGGCTGGGCTCAGACCTGGTCAGGGTGCTGGGTCAGTGCAGGCTGGGCTCAGCCTCTCAGACCTGGTCAGGGTGCTGGGTCTGTGCAGGCTGGGCTCAGTCTCAGACCTGGTCAGGGTGCTTGGTCAGTGCAGGCTGGGCTCAGTCTCTCAGACCTGGTCAGGGTGCTGGGCAAAGTCTCTCAGACCTTGTCAGGGTGCTCGGCAAAGTCTCTCAGACCTGGTCAGGGTGCTGGGTCAGTGCAAGCTGGGCTCGGTCTCTTAGACCTGGTCAGGGTGTGTGGTCCGTGCAGGCTGGGCGCAGACCTGGTCAGGGTGCGTGGTCCGTGCCGGCTGGGCTCAGTCTCTCAGACCTGGTCAGGGAGCTGGGTCAGTGCAGGCTGGGCTCAGTCTCAGGTGCAGGAAATATATATCAATAGTGGCGCTCTACTTATAATTAAAACACGTGTTAACACAGTATTAACATTTCAATGGAAAAGTAAATATAAATGTAGTGATACAAATGAATTCTTTGGATGCTGCTGTAACCCAATGAATGATTGCTCTCTCAATCCCAGGTGAGTATGAAGAGCTGGTGGTCGTTGGGAAGCGCAAACATGTGAAAACAAAAAATAAATCTAATAGTGCAATATTGTTATATAACAAGTGTAAATGTCTTTGTCTTCTCGAGGTCTATGAATTGTATACTCACAAAAGTGAGGATAGATCAATGTACGTAGCGGTATCTTTAGATTATGCCTTGTCGGCTGTGAGGAATAGTATGCCAGCTTCAGCAGTGATGTATAGGTGAATACCTTTAGTGGTTAAACACAGAGAACCAATCATAGTGCGGACTGTAGAAACCTGTATTAAAATAGTAAGTATATTACAATACACTCACATGATTTAGGATGTTATTAGGCATTTAGATACACAATCGATCTCGCCTCCGGTTTGTGTGAACTTTCTGCTCTGCGTGCGTCTCACAGCTGCGTTCCAGCGAATCCGGATGTGACGTCAGCAAGATCTGGGGGTTCCGGTCGGCGAAGTGGCAGTGGATCCTCTGTCAGCGCCACTCTACGCGTTTCACCTTTCTCGGTTTCATCAGGAGTGTCGGTGACATAGTTCTTAGTGGTTATAAACCCTAAGCTGTCTATTGATAGGTTAACAGCTAATTGATGTCTTAAAGTGATACTATTGAGAGCATGCTATAAATGACTGATATACAAACATATCTCCACATCGGACATATATGGAGCTCAAAAATATATTAATTGATATTTATTTAAAAATTGAACTTGGCAAAACAGAAACATTTTGTTAAATGAAATTAGTCAAACTAATATTAAAAATTGAAATAAAATATATATAAACATATATTGTAAACAATTTATCTAGGTTGCATTATTATAATCATTCTAGAAGTAATATTTAGAGATCTGTTGGAGATCTATAAGAAGGCTACAAAGTTTATGATTAGATATACATCAGAGAAACGGTTTTATATCAAATTCCAGGTTTAAACCTAAAGGGGGAATCGTTTGGAGTTCATATATCCAATACGATTCCCTCTTTATTAGGGTAAAATTTCTATTTCCCCCTCTCCAGTGTGGCATTATTTGCTCAATTGCTTTAAAGGTAAGACCAAAGATACATAAAAATTTACAAAAAGGCCGATAATATCAGGCATAGGGTCATTAACATCAAACCTATCAGAATTCATAGATAGTTATCTGCAAGAAATGGTAAAAGAGCAAAAATCCTACTTAAAAGACACAAATGATGTAATATTATTACTACGAGATACACAATGTCAAGAAGGCCATCTATTAGTCACTACAGATGTGACGGCTCTATATACATCAAATAAACATTCTGATGGATGTAGAGCCGTAAAAACCTTTTTGGAAAAAACACAACAAATTGAATTTCTTAAATGTATCCAATTTATATTACAGAAGAATTTCTTTTTGTTCGATGAGGTATTTTACCAACAGCTATGTGGGACCGCCATGGAGACCAAGTTCGCGCCCAGTTATGTTAATTTACTCATGGCCATGTGGGAAGAATAACTCATATGGTCATGGGAAGGCCTGGACGCGAACTTGGTCACATGGCGGAGGTATATAGATGACATAATCTTTGTTTGGAAGGGCACATTAGACGATTTAAACTTGTTTCTCTTATATTTGGATAACAACGACTTAAATTTAAAATTTACGTTCTATATAAGTGAGTCTACTGTAAATTTCCTAGATCTCACTATTTACATAGAGAACAACCTTATTAAAACAAAAAATTACTTTAAAGATGTGGATGCCAACAATTTTATATTACAGTCCAGTTGCCATCTTAACAAATGGGTAGCAAACATCCCATACGGTCAATACCGCAGACTAAAACGCAACTGTACTGATAATCATATCTTCACAGAGCAGTCCACTATCTTAACTAAGAAATTTGCAGATAGAAATTATAAAACTAAAAATGTTAAGCACTAGACAAAATCAATTTAGAGTCTAGAGAATCCATGTTAATCCCTTCACTAAAGGGGGTCCAAAGCACAGCTCTAAAAGTGCCGTTCATAACCCAGTACAATAGGGATGGTAAAAAAATTGGCAAAATCCTTAATGCACACTGGTCTATATTAAAAAATGATCCTATTTTAGGATCATATTTACCAGATAGAGCACAGATGATTTTTAAAAAGCCCCTAATATCAAAAACAAACAGGCCCCCAGTGCACTTAGGAAAAAAACCAACCGCTCATTCTACTTGGCTTAATCTTCCTAAGGGCTTCTTTAATTGTAAGACTTGCACTGCTTGTCAATTTAGTTCAACTATAGGAGATAGTTTTACTTCTAATACTACCCATAAATCCTATCCAATTAAACAACATTTAAACTGCAGATCTAACTTTGTAGTATATCTCTTAGAATGCAATTGTGGGTACCAATATTTAGGTAAAACCATACGTCCCCTCAGAATCCGCATATTAGAGCACATTGGAAACATTAAAAAGAAATTAACCACACATAGTGTTTCTAATCATTTTTTATTATGTCATAATTCCAACCCCCAAGGTCTTACCTTTTAAAGCAATTGAGCAAATAATGCCACACTGGAGAGGCATGGGTCAGTGCAGGCTGGTCTCAGCATCAGACCTGGTCAGGGTGCTGGGTCAGTGCAGGCTGGGCTCAGCCTCTCAGACCTGGTCAGGGTGCTGGGTCTGTGCAGGCTGGGCTCAGTCTCAGACCTGGTCAGTGCAGGCTGGGCTCAGCATCAGACCTGGTCAGGGTGCTGGGTCAGTGACAGCTGGGCTCAGACCTGGTCAGGGTGCTGGGTTGGGGCAGGCTGGGCTCAGACCTGGTCAGGGTGCTGGGTCTGTGCAGGCTGGGCTCAGACCTGGTCAGGGTGCTGGGTCTGTGCAGGCTGGGCTCAGACCTGGTCAGGGTGCTGGGCAAAGTCTCTCAGACCTGGTCAGGGTGCTGGGTTGGTGCAGGCAGGGCTCAGCCTCTCAGACCTGGTCAGGGTGCTGGGTCTGTGCAGGCTGGGCTCCGTCTCAGACCTGGTCAGTGCAGGCTGGGCTCAGTCTCTCAGACCTTGTCAGGTTGCTGGGTCAGTGCAGGCTGGACTCAGTCTCAGACCTGGTCAGTGCAGGCTGGGCTCAGCCTCAGACCTGGTCAGGGTGCTGGGCAAAGTCTCTCAGACCTGGTCAGGGTGCTGGGTTGGTGCAGGCTGGGCTCAGCCTCTCAGACCTGGTCAGGGTGCTGGGTCTGTGCAGGCTGGGCTCCGTCTCAGACCTGGTCAGTGCAGGCTGGGCTCAGTCTCTCAGACCTTGTCAGGGTGCTGGGTCAGTGCAAGCTGGGCTCAGTCTCAGACCTGGTCAGTGCAGGCTGGGCTCAGCCTCAGACCTGGTCAGGGTGCTGGGTCAGTGCAGGCTGGGCTCAGTGTCTCAGAGCTGGTCAGGGTGCTGGGTCAGTGCAGGGTGGGCAAAGTCTCTCAGACCTGGTCAGGTTGCAGGGTCAGTGCCGACTGGGCTCAGTCTCAGACCTGGTCAGGGTGCTGGGTCAGTGCAGGCTGGGCTCAGTCTCTCAGACCTAGTCAGGGTGCTGGGTCAGTGCAGGCTGGGCAAAGTCTCTTAGACCTGGTCAGGGTGCTGGGTCAGTGCAGGCTGGGCAAAGTCTCTAAGACCTAGTAAGGGTGTTGGGTCAGTGCAGGCTGGGCTCGGTCTCAGAACTGGTCAGGGTGCTTGGTCAGTGCAGGCTGGGCTCATACCTGGTCAGGGTGCTGGGTCAGTGCAGGCTGGGCTCAGTCTCTCAGACCTAGTCAGGGTGCTGGGTCAATGCAGGCTGGGCTCAGTCTCAGACCTGGTCAGGGTGCTGGGTCAGTGCAGGCTTGGCTCAGACCTAGTCAGGGTGCTGGGTCAGTGCAGTCTGGGCTCAGTCTCAGACCTGGTCAGTGCAGCCTGGGCTCAGCCTCAGACCTGGTCAGGGTGCTGGGTCAGTGCCGACTGGGCTCAGTCTCTCAGACCTGGTCAGGGTGCTGGTCAGTGCAGGCTGGGCTCAGTCTCTCAGACCTAGTCAGGGTGCTGGGTCAGTGCAGGCTGGGCTCAGACCTGGTCAGGGTGCTGGGTCAGTGCAGGCTGGGCTCAGACTCTCAGACCTGGTCAGTGCAGGCTGGGCTCAGTCTCTCAGACCTAGTCAAGGTGCTGGGTCAGTGCAGGCTGGGCTCAGTCTCAGACCTGGTCAGGGTGCTTGGTCAGTGCAGGCTGGGCTCAGACCTTGTCACGGTGCTGGGTTGGTTTATTTATAAAATATTTTACCAGGAAGTAATACATTGAGAGTTACCTCTCGTTTTCAAGTATGTCCTGGGCACAGAGTTAAGACAAATAATACATGTTTACAAATACAGTTACATAAATGAGTAGGGTATACATTATATCCAAGACATTGCATGCACAGTAAAGATAATATATATTATGGGCGTATGAAACAGTTACAGACCAGATTAAAATGTGTGACAGCCTTAGATTTGAAAGAACTTAAACTGGTGGTGGATGTAAGAGTCTCTGGTAGGTTGTTCCAGTTTTGGGGTGCACGGTAAGAGAAGGAGGAGCGGCCGGATACTTTGTTGAGCCTTGGGACCATGAACAGTCTTTTGGAGTCTGATCTCAGGTGATAGGTGCTGCATGTGGTAGGAGTGAGGAGCTTGTTCAGGTAGCTGGGTAGCTTGCCCATAAAGAATTTGAAGGCAAGACAGGAAAGGTGAACTTTGCGCCTAGACTCGAGTGATGACCAATCTAGTCCTTTGAGCATTTCGCAGTGGTGTGTTATAGTTGCATTGGAGAACAAAACGACAAATTGAATTGTAGAGGGTGTCAAGTTTGCCAAGGTGGGTTTGAGGTGCTGAGCCATATACTATGTCTCCATAGTCAATAATTGGCATTAGCATCTGCTGTGCGATACGTTTTTCTGACCAGGAGATTTAGGGAGGATTTGTAACTGTAAAGTATCCCTAGTTTGGCATAGGTCTTGGTTGTCAGGGTGTCAATGTGCATCCCGAATGTTAAGTGGGAGTCAAACCATATGCCCAGGTATTTAAAACTAGTAACAGGAGTTAGGGTGGTGTTAGCGTTGGTTCTAATCAGGAGCTCAGTCGCTGGATGCTTTAAAAATGTAGTCTTGGTCCCAAATACCATTGTTACAGTCTTGTCAGTGTTTAAAAACAGTTTGTTTTGGGAAATCCAGTTTTCGAGTCTCAAAAAGTCAGACTGAAGTATGTGTTGAAGGTCAGAGAGGCTATGGCTGTGTGCATATAGGATTGTGTCATCTGCATACATGTGTATTGAGGCTTCCTGACAAGCTGTGGGAAGATCATTGATGAACACTGAGAAGAGTAGGGGCCCCAGAACAGAGCCTTGCGGGACACCACAGGTGATATCCAGTGGGTTAGAGTTAGAGCCTGAGATGGACACATGTTGGGATTTACCTGATAGATAGGACTGAAACCAGTTTAAAGCATGCTTCCCTATTCCAGAGGTCTGGAGTTTGTTAAGCAGGATAGCATGATCAACAGTATCAAAAGCCTTTGCAAAATCTAGGAATACTGCACCAGTGAGTTGACCCCGTTCCATTCCACACTGGATTTCATTGCAAACTTTTAGCAGGGTAGTTACGGTATAGTGTTTGGGTCGAAAGCCAGATTGGAATTGGCTAGGGAAAATTTTCTTGTTATAGTAATCGCTTAATTGGGAGTGGACACATTTTTCCATGACTTTGGATAGGATTGGGAGAAGGGAGATTGGCCTGTAGTTTGAGACACTGTTTTTGTCCCCACTTTTGAAGATTCGGACAACTCTGGCAGCTTTCCAGGTCTTAGGGATATGGCCTGCAGACAGGATAGAGTTGGCTATGGAAGCAATTGGTTTAGCAATTGCTGGGGCACCAAGTCTTAGAAACCTAGATTGTAGTAAGTCAGGTCCACATTGGCTGCTTAGTTTTAATTTGTGACGCGCTTGTGTAATCTCTTCGGATACTGGGCCAAATTGAAAATTATGGGCATTATTGGGAGGGGGTGGGGCTATAGGGGTACTCCCATGATGAGATTCAGGTTTGTGGTTTGGGCTCCGTTTCGCTAATAAGTTAGTAGCACACCCCACAAAGTGATCATGCATTTGCAATGTCGGTATGGTTTGTCAGAGTAATATCGCCCTTAGTGATATTACTTGGCTGTTGATGGTTAGAAGCCTGGAATATGTTGTTGATAACCTTCCAAAAGTTAGCTGGGTTTGATGTGTTCTGGAGGATATTGTCAGAGTAATATTGTGCTTTTGCATGCCTTGTTTGCCTTGTGCACATGTTCCGCAGGCATCTGTAGTGATTGAGATCCTTGGTAGTGCCAGTTACTTTATGGCTTTTCCACAAGGCATCCCTGAACTGGTAGAGTGCTATAAGGTCAGGTGTAACCCATGGAAGGTGGGCACCCCATACCCTTATTCTGCATAGTGGAGCATGGGTATCACAGAGTTTTAAGAACTCGGATTGGAAATAGTCGAGCGCAGAATCAGGGTCAGGAATGAAATCGATTCTGTGCCAAGGGCAGTTGGTAAGGTCAGCCAGAATCTGTTGTGGGTTAAATTTTCTAAATGTTCTAGTGAGGAGAACTTTAGGGCTTGATTGGGGCGGTTTAATTTTCCTTACCCAGTACACTATTGCATGGTCACGGAAAATGTCAGGAAGGATGCCAGAGGATTTGATTCTGCTGGGATTTGAGGAGAGAATCAGGTCAAGCAAGGAATGGTTGTGCGATTTCAGGTTGGTCTGTGTGGGTTGGGAAATGAGTTGCGATAGGTTAAGCAATTTGATTTGTTTGTGGATTTTGTGGTTTTTAGGGTCAAGCCAATTGAAGTTGAAATCCCCAAGAACTAGCAGCTCACTCTTCTCATTCAGAGAGGAAATGGAGCCAAGAAACTGGGTGATATCAGTCAGAGATTGTAGAGGGGCTTTAGGGGGCCGGTAGATGCCAGCTAGCAAGATGGGCTTAGAAAAGGGGAGGCAGATTCTGCCAACTAGGATTTCAAAAGAGGGTGGGCTTGGGGGGCAATTTAACAGTGTAAATTGTAAGGTGTCTGCAATATAAAATAACACCCTTCCTCCTCTCTTTGACCTATCTCTCCTAAAAATGGAGTATCCCTGAATGGCAATATGTGCATCAGGGGTTTTAGGGGTTAGCCATGTTTCTGTAAGAACGATGGCTTTTGGTTTATGCATAAGGCACCATGCCCTTAGTTCGTCCAGTTTGGGCAGTAGACTCCGGATATTTATATGGGCGACATATAGCCCTTTTTGGAATTTGAAGGGGGTATTCTCAGGGCTATGGGACAGAGTTGAAGTGGGAGGACCTGGATTAGGTTCAATATCACCGGCTAAAGAGAGTAATAGTATGAGTAGAAATTTGAGTAGTAGTTTGCAAGTTGTTACTTTATGATGTTTGCCATTTGAGTGTGCGGTGGTTGGTGTTCTGGTTTTCAAGGTTCTCCACCAACATTCAGTAGATAGTGCAAGGCTTTTGAGTAATCCAGGGTGTTTAATGATATTGGGTGTGGGCCAGGAGGGAGGTGTTTGTAGTGGATAGAGAGAATAACATTTCAATGAGGCCATGAGAAAGAATAAAGTGGAGGTAAAAAGCGGGTTCATTACGCCTGAGGTAGGTAATGCTGAGGTTGGTGCAGGCTGGGCTCAGCCTCAGACCTGGTCAGGGTGCTGGGTCAGTGCAGGCTGGGCTCAGTCTCTCAGACCTGGTCAGGGTGTTGGGTTGGTATAGGCTGGGTCTGCCTCAAACCTGGTCAGGGTGCTGGGTCTGTGCAGGCTGGCCTTCAGTCTCAGATCTGGTCAGTGCAGGCTGGGCAAAGTCTCTCAGACCTGGTCAGGGTGTTGGGTCAGTGCAGGCTGGGCTCGGTCTCTTAGACCTGGTCAGGGTGCATGGTCAGTGCAAGCTGGGCTCAGACCTGGTCAGGGTGCTGGGTCAGTGCAGGCTGGGCTCAGTCTCTCAGACCTGGTCAGGGTGTTGGGTTGGTATAGGCTGGGTCTGCCTCAAACCTGGTCAGGGTGCTGGGTCTGTGCAGGCTGGCCTTCAGTCTCAGATCTGGTCAGTGCAGGCTGGGCAAAGTCTCTCAGACCTGGTCAGGGTGTTGGGTCAGTGCAGGCTGGGCTCGGTCTCTTAGACCTGGTCAGGGTGCATGGTCAGTGCAAGCTGGGCTCAGACCTGGTCAGGGTGCTGGGTCAGTGCAGGCTGGGCTCAGTCTCTCAGACCTGGTCAGGGTGCTGGGTCGGTGAAGGCTGGGCTCAGCCTCTCAGACCTGGTCAGGGTGCTGGGTCTGTGCAGGCTGGGCTCAGTCTCTTAGACCTGGTCAGGGTGCATGGTCAGTGCAAGCTGGGCTCAGACCTGGTCAGGGTGCTGGGTCAGTGCAGGCTGGGCTCAGTCTCTCAGACCTGGTCAGGGTGTTGGGTTGGTATAGGCTGGGTCTGCCTCAAACCTGGTTAGGGTGCTGGGTCTGTGCAGGCTGGCCTTCAGTCTCAGATCTGGTCAGTGCAGGCTGGGCAAAGTCTCTCAGACCTGGTCAGGGTGTTGGGTCAGTGCAGGCTGGGCTCGGTCTCTTAGACCTGGTCAGGGTGCATGGTCAGTGCAAGCTGGGCTCAGACCTGGTCAGGGTGCTGGGTCAGTGCAGGCTGGGCTCAGTCTCTCAGACCTGGTCAGGGTGCTGGGTCGGTGAAGGCTGGGCTCAGCCTCTCAGACCTGGTCAGGGTGCTGGGTCTGTGCAGGCTGGGCTCAGTCTCAGACCTCGTCAGTGCAGGCTGGGCTCAGTCTCTCAGACATAGTCAGGCTGCTGGGTCAATGCAGGCTGGACTCAGCCTCTCAGACCTGGTCAGGGTGCTGGGCAAAGTCTCTCAGACCTGGTCAGGGTGCTGGGTCAGCGCAGGTTGGGCTCAGCCTCTCAGACCTTGTCAGGGTGCAGGCTGGGCAGATAGAATAAGGATATGCGCCAGGAACTTTTACATTAAAAACAAAGAGCTTTATTCACACCCGTTGGTAATGCTCCACATGCATAGGACATACTTCTCATAGACATTAACTGGGGACAAACAATATGGTTACTCTGCTTCTTCCCCTGTTAGCTCTCCTATACTAGGGAAGTACTTGGGATTCACCCTCTTGGCAGCCCTCGCTCATACACTTGGAGGGTACTTATACTTGTGCCCTTTAGAGATGTTAGATTGGCAATCTCTTGTGTAGCTTCTTTAATGCCCATGTATCTTGGGGACACTACTCTCGCGGATCAGTATCCCATTACTGTTGCCGGCATTTTTCCTCTATATAAGATCAGGAGTTCACTGAGGAACTGTTGGTCAGAACACACTATAGGTTCAGGGATCAGTATCCTGTCATTCTGTATACTGCCCACTTCGTCCATACCTATTGAATCAGGGCTTCACTAGAGAATTTTCGGTGGGCCTTATCCAACTGTGCTCCGGAGTTTCTATTCTAAGAACTCCCTGCTGAGCACTCGCCTGCTCCTCTGGTCAGAGAAAAGTCTTTGCTCTTTACTAGGGAATGTGCTGTTTACAGATAGAGCCCCTAACTCAAAACAATTAAGGTGACAGGACATCCTTACTACACATAACTCTATGCTTAAACATAACTTACAGTGAGGCTCCTCCACTATCACTCCTCTAGGAACCGGATTCTAGAATTTTCTAGCTGAGTATATATTGTTGTTGTAGAGGTCAAAGTGATTAATTGTATTCTTTGAATACTGAGGAAAAGGCGATTAAATGTTCTTTTTGACATTATTTAAAAATCATACTTAAAGCTGCAGTTCAGTCAATATCCTGCATGTGTATTTTTTTTTTTCAACGGAAATTTTTTTATTGGGACATGGTACAGATCAAACATTGTCTAACAACACATTATCGTACATTAGTGTCCATGTTCCCTTTTCCCTCCTTTTCCACTCTGAACAAATTATAACGCACAGGGGAGGACGACAGACAGACAGGACAGACAAGACGAACAATGGGGGGGTAGGGGAGGGAAAGCCGTGCTAGGGGCATCTCCTGGCTTTTTCTTCCTCCGGTATCATCTCTGTTTGGTGCGGGACCGCGTTCGGGAGCCCCTTTTCCGTCCAACGTCATCCCTACCGGTACCCCATCTGGTTACTGTCAGTACCGCTGCTTCAACGGAGAATGCATCTCGGACCATCAAAGCAATATGTTGGTGGCATTCACCCCGGGGATATCTGATTGGGCCAGCCACGGGGCCCAGACTTTTAAGAAATTTGTGCCGGTGTCATTGACCAGACTCGTCAATTGCTCCATCCGGCAAACATACCAAATCCTGTTCCGAATTTTCGTAATTGTGGGTAAATCTGGTTGCTTCCACAGTGCTGCGATTTCATACCTCATGGCTGTTGCAAAATGTGCAATCAATTTCTGCGCCGGTCTGCTCAGCCCCCGGGTGCGCCTGCCCAGCAGGAACAGCCAGGGATCCAAGGGGACCGTCAGTCCGAGAATTCTCTGTAGCCAATTTTGGATTTCCTCCCATAAAGGAGCCACTCTGGTGCAACCCCACAGCATGTGTAGCAAGTCTGCGTGTTCCCCACATTGTTTCGGGCACAATGGGGGTAATCTTTTACAAACTTTGCCAATCTCATTGGGGTAAGGTACCACCTCATTAGGACCTTATATGCATTCTCCTTCAAAGTAGTGCATATAGAGCTTTTAGCTGCTGCCAGTACTATTGTGGCCCAGTCTGCGTCTTCTAACGTCTCCCCTAAGTCCAATTCCCATTTGTTTCTATAACTCAGTTTAATGTCGTCGTCAGTTCCAGGCCAGACCACCTCTCTGTATATCCGAGAAGTAAGTCCCATGGTGTCCGTTCCTCTTGAACACAGCTGCTCAAAATTTGTACGCCGGGGGCGTTGTGGGATCTTAGTGTAGAAAGCTCTTATCTGGAGGTATCTAAAAAATTCAGAATTTGGCATCCCGTTTTCTGATTTAATTTGGTCGAAGGATTTTATTGATTGACTCCCCTCCAGATGTAGTAATTTCGTGAGGCCCTTTGTTTTCCAGGCGACTAGGTTCCTGCTTGGCAGGCCCGGAGCGAAATCAGGGTTCCCTACAAACGGGGCCATTAACGTGTGCTGGGCAGTGAGAGCACATCTGTATCTGGTATCCTCCCAAGTCGCCAACGAGCTCCTCAGTGTGGCCAGCGGTTCTCTCATTGTCCCGTGGACCTTTTTTGGTAGCCAAATTAAGTCCTGTAAGTCTGCAGGGGCGCAGCATGCTTTTTCTAGCTCAACCCACCTACGGAGGCTAGGTTGCATGTGCCATTGTATAATTTGGGTTAATTGGGCCGCTCTGAAATAGGCTATCAAGCAAGGTACCGCCAGTCTTCCTCTTAGTGTTGGTCTAACTAATGTGCTAGATTTGATGCGTGGTTTTTTGTTACCCCAAACAAATTTCACCATGGAGGACCTCGGAGGATGTCGTCTCTGGCCACTTGTATCGGGAGGGTCTGAAAGAGATACAAGATTCGGAGAAGGAGGTTCATCTTGAGGCTCTGGATCCTTCCGATCCATGAAATTGCGTTATCTGACCAGAGTCTGAGATCCTCCATCAGAGTCCTTATTAGCCTGGGGTAATTGGCTTTATATAAGGCGCTATAGTCTTTGGTGATATTTATCCCTAGATATTTAATGGAGGAGGCTTGCCATTTAAAGTTAAAATTTAGTTCAATTAGTTTTTCAGTGACCTTTGGCAGGTTTATATTTAACGCTTCTGATTTAGTTTGGTTAATTTTGAATCCCGAAATCTTGTTAAATTCGTCCAGCAAGCTAAAAACTTTCGGCAGGGAGTTAAGGGGCTTTGATATCATTAGAATGATATCATCTGCGTACAGGGCCACCTTGTGTGACTGATCTTGTATTTGAATTCCTGCTATGTCTGGGCTGTTATGTATGTGTGCCGCCAAGGGCTCTATGCATAGTGCGAAAATAAGTGGGGACAGGGGACACCCCTGCCTGGTGCCACTCCGTATCGGGAATTCTTCCGAAGGGAAGCCCTGGTGTCTGACCTTCACCTTTGGTTCCCGATAGAGAGCCAGAATGGCGCCCAACATTCTCCCCCCCATGCCAAACTCCCCAAGCGTCTCTCTGAGGTAGGGCCAATCAATCCGGTCAAAGGCTTTCTCGGCTTCCAGACTAAGTGCCGGGATATTTTTCCGTTGCGCCAAATCAATTAAATCTATGATCCATCTAGTATTGTCTGCCGCCTGCCTCCCGCATATGAACCCTACTTGATCCGGGTGGACCAGCCTTGGCATAACCTTGTTTAGGCGGTTAGCCAACAGTTTGGAGAAGATTTTAGTGTCCGAATTGATTAGTGATATTGGGCGATAACTTTTGCAGTCTGCTGGGTCCTTCCCTGGTTTGGGGATCACTGATATAGACGCTTGTAGCATTTGGCCAGGTATAGGGGCACCCTCTAGGAATGAGTTAAACAGTCTTACCAGGTGAGGCACCAAAATTTTCCGGAATTTTTTGTAGTAAAGATTAGAGAAGCCATCAGGGCCTGGGGCTTTTGATGGCTTCAGTGTTTTGATTACCTCTGATATTTCCTCACCTGAAAAATCTTCCTGTAGCGCGTTCCTTTCCTCTCTGCCCAGTCGGGGTAGGTTTGCTCCCTTTAAAAATGTTTTTAGCTGCGTACGAGTGGTCTCACAATGGGAGACCTTTGCCCCATCATAAAGGGCCTCGTAGTAGGTTTTAAACTCTTCCACGATTTGTTTGGGATCAGAAGTGAGGCCACCTTTTCCTGTCCGAATCGCCTGGATATGAAAATGACGGTTTACGTTCCTAAGTTTATTGGCAAGTGGGGTATCTGGCTTGTTTGCCTTTTCGTAAAATTTCCGCCTGGACCAAGTCATCTCAGCTCGGGAGGACATCAGTAAATTTACTTTCGTTTTAGTATCAAGCCAGGCCTTTAGGGTCTGTGCTTGTTTGTTGTTTTTATGTAGGGCGGATAGGGCCGTCAATTCGGATTGTAGGGTTTTAATCTTTTGTTCCCTTTCTTTCTTCCGCCTTCTCGCTATCCCTATGAGTTCACCTCGTAGTGTCGCCTTATGGGCCTCCCATAGAGTAGATTGAGACGTCACGCTACCAACGTTCTCGTTGAAATAGTCCCTAATTTTTTCCCCTACTTTTTGTTCAATCTCGGGATTTTTATTAGTAACTCATTGAGTTTCCATGTCGCTCCTGGTCTGTCCAGTCTGAAATCGGTGCACCGCATCGGTGCATGATCGGACCATGAAATATCATGGATTCCCGTGTGGGAGATCTGCGAAACCATTCTGTTGGACACAAAGAGGTAGTCTATCCTGCTGTAGCGGTCGTGTGGGTGTGAGTAAAATGTGTATTCTTTTTCGCCTGGGTGCTGCTCGCGCCAGATGTCTACCAGACTATTGGCTTTGAGGCCTCTGACCCAAGTGGCTCTGCTTTGCGGGTTTTTAAGCCCGCCTGGCGTGCATCTGTCTGCGTGTGGATCCAGCGTGAGGTTGAAGTCCCCTCCTAGTATTATACCGCCCTGCGCTACTCTTTGTAGGGTCGTGAAAAATCTATCTATAAAGGTATCGGCGCCGTCACTGGGAGCATAGACGTTTGCTAAGGTGAGAATTTGCCCTCGGATGGCGCCCACCACTATGATGAACCGGCCATTGTTATCCCTTTTAGTGAGTTTAATATCCAGTGCCAGGCGGTTGTGTTCCAGGATCGCGACCCCTCTCTTTGTTTTGTTGGCTGCCGCTGCTACCCAGGTTTGGTATCTTCTTTCTATATATTTTGGGGAGTTGTTCTTAGAAAAATGTGTCTCCTGTAGTAGGATGATGTCAGGGTCAGTTTTTTTGTAATCAGTCATGGCCAAACGTCTCTTATGGGGGCTATTAAAACCTTTCACGTTGTGTGAAATTACTGTGAGTTCCCTACCCATCGGTGTTTTCTGGGTATCGCTCTGTGATGGAGGCTTGTGTGTCGAACGGGGCGCCTCTAGCTCTCTGCTGGCACCACTGGTTCCTGATGCTTTCACGTGCTCCTCTGGCCTGTGCACGTGGGGAACAAGAGGGTACATAAACGGGGAACACAGAAAAGACAACAATACAATGACGATTAGAACATTCGGTGTGCCACTGGGGTTGAGTCCCCGTGGCCACTTGAATTGCCCCTCCTGGGGATCCGGTCTGGGCCTGTCGTGCTTTGGTCTCGATAACTAGCTCCTGGCCCATGTTTACCGGCCCAGCGGGGTCTTGCATGGACCCCCTGGGGACTGCTCCCCAGGTACCCATGTGGAGTCCCATGACGATGGCGGGCGTAGAGCTACCCGCCCCCGCCTCTGAACACAATGTTAACATCAACATCCGCATTGTCAACGCCGCATAACCTCACCACTCCCCATAACCTGTGCTGCTCCCTTGGCCTACTTCAAGTCCGTCTACCTCCCCAGTCAGCCAGCCCTCCTCGTTTGCCTGCCCCCCCCTTTCCCCCCCCCCCCTTTCCCCCCCCTTGTTTTTGTTTTTGTTTGTTGCCTTGCCTCGGCTATCCTGTGTGAAGGGCCTGTCGGGTGCTACTGCATTCATCTTATTTTGCTAGGAAGCATCTGTTCTCTTTTTTTTTTATATGTAGCCCTTGCTACAACTGCTGGGTACCCAACATTTATGAGGGTCGCTAGCCTTATTTATTGGGGGTTGTCCGGGAGATGCCCATCCCTATTCCTGCCCTCTCCCTTACTTTCCTATGCCCCAGGGAGACTCACGATGTGTGGCACTATCGAATGCAGCCTGTGGCCATGTTGGGGCTTATCTGGGGCCTAACCGGGGTCTTTTCCCAGCGTCGGGGAGCCTATTGCCACTACCGGCCCGCGCTTCCCTGTTCTCTGGGGTGTCCCGCTGCGCAGCGCGCCGCTATTGGCCCCCTTAGAGTGTTTTCGTGCCCCCCCCCATCAGCAGTTGGTGTCATGGCCGCCCTGCTGTGTCAGCCGTCCACTTCCGGTATCGGCTGTGTCGTGCCACAACCTAGATGGCCGCCCATCCATATCCGGTGACGTCCATCCGGTTTCGATCATTCTGCCGCCGGACGTCCTCGGAAGCGGATGTCTCCTGGTCCTGTCTTCCCGCGCTAAGGGCTTCTGCATCGGGTGAAGTTCTGCAAGCCCGCCATGGCTTCGGGCGCCTCCATCTTCTCGGGCGTGCGTTCCACGATCTGCTTCTGGAGTCCCGTCTTCCCTCCTTGGCCGCATTCCCAGGAAAGTACATGGGCGTCAGTGCTGTGCAGGTTACCGCTCCCTTTGTCTTTATACGTGGCATCTCTGAGGCAATAAGGGGGCTGCCTGGGGCTTCCTCACCAGGGAGGACCAACGGCGACCTCATAGTCCATTGAAATGGGAGCTATAGAGTAACAGCGCCATTTTGACGATAACTTGCGCCGCAACTTCGGCAACTGAACCGGGGTAAAAGTCAGTTTATTTATTTAGTGGTTTTATGGCCCTTCACTCTTTCTCCGTCTCCGTTGCTCCTCGCTTTTTCTTGGAGGTGGAAGCTTGCTGCCAGTCAGTGTTCGGCTCCTGGTCTCGTCGGGGGGTCGACGCCGGGCCTTCCTTCACTCCCAGCTTTTGGAGGAAGTCAGTGCCCTCCTCGGGTTCCTTTATGGAGATGGCCTTCCCATTCCTTATGACCAGCAGGCCGAACGGGAAGGTCCATCGCTAGCGGATGGCCCTGTCACGTAGGACCTTGGTGACCGGCTGGAGTTTTTTGCTCCGGGCCAGGGTTATAGGGGAAAGATCTTGGTACAGTTGGAGGGCGGCCCCCTCGAACCTACAGGCCCCCTCGTCCCTAGCCTTTTGAAAGACCGCTTCCCGTGTGCGGAAGTAATGCATACGGGCAGTGACGTCCCACGGTTGTTCATTAGCTCCCGGCCTGCTCCGGAGGGCCCGGTGGCAGCGGTCCATCATCAACTCCGCCGCGGGAACGTCTGGGAACAGGGTTGCCATCCACCGGGTGATAAAGTCCACAATCTCGGTGACCTCCTCTGGGATGCCGCGTATACGAATGTTACTGCGGCGATCCCTATTCTCAGAGTCCTCCTGCCGGTCCGCGAGCTCTGAGATCTGGGCCTGCAGGTAGGAGGTCCGCTTCTCCGTTTTTCGAATATTTGTGGCGGCAGCCGCCATCTTGTCTTCCAGGGCTCCCGTGCGCTCTCCCAGTCCCTGGATCTCTTTCTTAAGTTCTTGAATCTCCGCACGGAAGCGCGTCTTCATGCGGTTGTACAGGCGATCGAAGTCGCATCTCCGTACGGGTAACTGCTCCGGTGCCTCTTCCATACCCTCCTCGTGGTCGGATTCGGAGCCCGCGGCTGAGCTCGCCGCCATTTCTGCTCCGGCACCTTTTGCTGCAGCGCGGCTCAAATATTTGCGCAGATCGCCAGTGTTCTTCTTTTTCGAGGACTGCGGGGCCATCCCTGGTTGTTCCCTGACTTATGTGGGGGAATTGCGGTTTAAAATGCAGGCTTTTGTGCGGATATAAACGTTTTATACGAAAAAATACTTTTAGCATTTTCTGTTTTAAAAATACAGTTCAACACCATTATAGCACGATCCGCTTATAACGCGGTTTGAGCATGGACCCCAAATTATTATATATTTTACATTTTTTAAAACTTTTTTTTTACATATTTTTTGCACACTGCATACACTGCACACACACAGCACACTGCACACACACACTGCATACACACACTGCATACACACAGCACACGGCACACACTCACTGCACATACACTACACACACAGCACACTGCACACACTCACTGCACACACTCACTGCACACACTCACTGCACACTGCATACACTCACTGCACACACTCACTCACTGCACACACACACTCACTGCACACACACACTCACTGCACACACACACTCACTGCACACACACACTCACTGCACACACACACTCACTGCACACACACACTCACTGCACACACACACACTCACTGCACACACACACACTCACTGCACACACACACACTCACTGCACACACACACACTCACTGCACACACACACACTCACTGCACACACACACACTCACTGCACACACACACACACTCACTGCACACACACACACTCACTGCACACACACACTGCACACACTCACAGGACACTGCACACACTCACACACTCACAGGACACTGCACACACTCACACACTCACAGGACACTGCACACACTCACACACTCACAGGACACTGCACACACTCATACACTCACAGGACACTGCACACACTCACACACTCACAGGACACTGCACACTCACACACTCACAGGACACTGCACACTCACACACTCACAGGACACTGCACACACTCACACACTCACAGGACACTGCACACACTCACACACTCACAGGACACTGCACACACTCACACACTCACAGGACACTGCACACACTCACACACTCACAGTACACTGCACACACACACACTCACAGGACACTGCACACACTCACACACTCACAGGACACTGCACACACTCACACACTGACGGCACACTGCACACACTGACGGCACACTGCACACACTGACGGCACACTGCACACACTGACGGCACACTGCACACACTGACGGCACACTGCACACACTGACGGCACACTGCACACACTGACGGCACATTGCACACACTGACGACACACTGCACACACTCACACACTCACAGGACACTGCACACACTCACACACTCACAGGACACTGCACACACACACACTCACAGGACACTGCACACACTCACACACTCACAGTACACTGCACACACACACACTCACAGGACACTGCACACACTCACACACTCACAGGACACTGCACACACTCACACACTGACGGCACACTGCACACACTGACGGCACACTGCACACACTGACGGCACATTGCACACACTGACGGCACACTGCACACACTGACGACACACTGCACACACTCACACACTCACAGGACACTGCACACACTCACATACTCACAGGACAGTGCACACACTCACACACTCACTCACACACTCACAGGACACTGCACACACTCACACACTCACAGGACACTGCACACACTCAAACACTCACAGGACACTGCACACACTCACACACTGATGACACACTGCACACACTCACACACTCACAGGACACTGCACACACTCACACACTCAAAGGACACTGCACACACTCAAAAACTCACAGGACACTGCACACACTCAAACACTCACAGGACACTGCAAACACACTCACACACTAACAGGACACTGCACACACTCACACACTCACAGGACACTGCATACACTCACACACTCACAGGACACTGCACACACTCACACACTTACAGGACACTGCACACACTCACACACTCATGGGACACTACACAGCACTGCACACACTCACACACACACAGCACTGCACACACTCACACATACACACACAGCACTGCATACACTCACACACTGACGGCACACTGCACACACTCACAGGACACTGCACACACTCACACACTCACAGGACACTGCACACACTCACACACTCACAGGACACTGCACACACTCACACACTCACACACTCACAGGACACTGCACACACTGCACACACAGCACTGCATACACTCACACATTGACGGCACACTGCACACACTGACGGCACACTGCACAAACTGACGGCACACTGCACACACTGGCGGCACACTGCACTGCACACACAATCTCCCCCCCCCCCCCCTATCTCTGGTGTCAGCTGCTATCTCCTAAATCACTCTTGCACACAGAAGGATAGAATGTCTGTGGTGTAGAGCAGGAAAAGCTATCAGGAACAAGGGAAGACACACACAGACAGACAGAGACACACACCTCTCTCCCTAGACAGGGCAGGCTCCCCCGGGCGTCCCTGAAAAGTTTGCCAGTGAGAGCAGGAGAAGCTGCTGTGCGGGTGATCAGTGGACATGTGAGTAAAATTGCCATGGAGAGGAGGCTGCAGCCTGAGCCTCACACTCTCCTAGCACTGTCTGCAGCTCTCTGAGACTGACTGCTGGAGACGGGGGAGGAGTAGCTCTCCCCCCTCTGTAGGCACGGAACCCCGGGCGCGGCGGCCATTTTTAAATTTTTACAATTTATTTATTTAATTTAATTAGTGCGACCCCGTATGGATCGGGTGGCCCCGAGGACCGCGCTATAACGGGGCTGAGCTGTAACAACTTTGAAAGACCAATTTTCTTGTATTCTATTTTAACAAGCATGCTTGTTCCTATAGCAACGATTTACATTCCCCATATTTAAAGATGTCGCCAAACTTTGCCAATCAATAGACGGAGAACGAATTGATGGGCAGCTAATTTTGACAGATTTATTATAAATCATTCTTCCTGGCAATGCACAGGTTATTAAGAATTCATATTAGTGTAGGGACCCTTGAGATTTGGTCTGCCGTGCAGTGGCTCAGGGGCTTACAACAATTTGGCCAAAATGTTAAACTAAAAGACCATTTTATTTAATAGTTATCAATACATGTATATTTAGGCACTGTACCGTGTATAAAGTTTTGCTGGATGTACATTGAGCTCTGTCTGTGTTTCAAACCTAAAATGTTATTAGATCTTAATCGAAGTCTTAATAATAGATTAAGATAACCTGATCAAACAAATGACACAAAAACATGATCCCTTTTCAACATTTATCCACAAATTATTAAACAATCAATATCCATATATGAAAAAGTATGTGAAGTTTTAGTTTCAGTACCTGATGGCGCCCCCTTGAGCAGCAGTGACTTGCGTGTCCTGTAACTGCTGGTCGGAAGCCAGGAGAGAGATTTCAGGAGGGGAGACGCAGAGACAGATTTAGGAAAGAGTAGAGTGATTCTGGCAGCAGCGTTTAGTATAGATTGTAGGGGAGACAGGTGAGAGGCGGGGAGGCCGGACAGCAGGAGGTTGCAGTTATCGAGACGGGAGAGAATGAGGGCCTGAGTCAGAGTTTTAGCAGTCAAGTAACAGAGGAAAGGGCGTATCTTTGTTATATTGTGGAGGAAAAAGCGACAAGTTTTAGAAACTTTTGGAATGTGAGAGGAGAATGTGAGAGAGGAATTGTCATGGGAGAGGGGGTTTGGCCCGGTATTAAAGGGGTTACACCCCCATTTGGCCACCCCCTGCTCTCACTTGGGAAGCAAGGGGTTAACTGGACTGCGGTCCAGTAATGTGTTTTTTTACCCTGCTTCAGAATACAAATGTATATTCCCCTGTAAAAGTGTATTGTTCTTATTCCAGTGTTTACACCAACACATACACTGGGATTGATGCGGGAGGGAAGGGGCTAACGTTAATTCAGTGTTTATAGCCCTTTGTTCCCTTTTCCCGCCTTTTCAGGCTCCATTTTGCAGCCTCCCATAGGTCGCCATTGCAGCTCCATGCATTCCAATGGCAGATCTGGCGGTTTTGGGCCTGTTTCCAGCGAAGACCAGCAGGTGGCGTCCGAGAGGAGGAGCGGCGGTTTCCCATTGTAAGTCAATGGGGCCATTGACTGCAATACGGATTCCTCGACGCCGACCTCCAGGAACGGGTTGGCAGCCATCCAAACCGCAGACCGCAAAAGCTGATACAATGTCTTTAAAAAGGGCTTTTATCACTGAGTTCAAGTTCAACTGCAAGTGGCGTGGGAACCTTAGGTTCTAGGGCACCTAGAAATAAAATTATTTTTGCCCCACACCCGACTCCCACCGGGTCTGAGAATTCAGGACCCCCGTAAAGGGTCGAGCTCAACAGGAGGGTCGCGCCATTGACTCTAATGGTGGAGCGGAGGCCCCATTGCATCCCATGACGGCGCTCGCCCATGCATTTCCTATGGCAGCGCCGGCCATTGATTCCAATGGGGGAAAAGCCGCGTGGCGTTAAAACGGCTAAATCCGAAACTGTAAAATATGTAAGTCCATATCTCCGGTTCTGCGATGACCAGAGGGCTGGGATTTGGGTCGCATGTAGTCACTGCTCCAGCATGACTGCATGGCAATTTCCAGCCCTCTCCGAACAACCAGACGGAGTATGGGCAAACAAAAGAACTGTGATTTTCCCCCATAGACTTCAATGGCGGCGTTACTCCATTGAAAGACTGGTGAAGAAGCCCCATAGACTTCAATGGCAGAGTTGCCCCATTGAAAGTCTATAGCGGTGAAACCCATTGACTTCAACGGCGGAGTTGCTCCATTGGAAGCCTACAGCGGCGGAGCCCGTTGATTTCAATGGGAAAGAGTGAAAAGCAGGGATTCATTTTTAAAGCGGAGAATCCTGCATTAAAGTAATAAAGGTTTTAAACTTGTTTTGTGTATCTCCGGTTCTGGGGGTTGCAGAGAGCTGAAACTTTGGCCACCATGGTGAGTCGCCTCTGGCATGAGGTACTGGCAAGTGTCAGCCCACGGGGCCCAGCAGAACGGATTATTTTAATATGTGAAGGTATTAAAGTATGAATTGTATTTTGGGTCTGGTATAAAAACTCAGAGCCCATATGGTATGCTAATTCCCAGGATGGGAGACAAATGGTCGATCATAAACTCCTGATCAAAGACTCCCCCATCTTGCTTGTGTATGCGAGCACAAAGGAATGCAGAACATGGGTACTTGATATTAAGTGTGGTAATTCACACCTGGGAACAAAGGGTATCCTGGCAAAGCCAGACTTGAAGACACCAGGTTTGTGGGATGGGGGCTGAGGAAATAAGCCCCCTGTTTAGAATATTACCCACCCAGTGGGTAGGTATTACGGTGCCCCATAGGTGATGTGGCAAGGAGAGATTGGGTGCAGGTAATTGTTCTCCAATGGCCTGCACTCAATAATAAAGTATAGGATTGGAATTACATATAAACCAGTGTCCATCCTATACTCTGTGGTCTTTGTGTATTTTCGTGATTGCTGCATGAATTGCTAATCTTGTAACCTGATTACTTCATCATTCCAACCCTAAGTAAGTGTATATTTTGCCTGTTATTTGTATATCTTGTGTGTTCACCTTCTTTAAGGAATACACTCTAATTTATCTTATCTAAGTCGTGTTCAATTCAACCCAGAGATATTTTGGTGTGTATTATTATAACCTATCACTAGTTACCGTGACAGGCTTATAGTAAAACTGGTGGCAGCGGTGGGATTGAATTGAACCTGTATTACAGTTTACTGCGGGACTCTGTAATACAGTTGGAACTCGGGCGAATTGCGAGTTCCTAAGGCTAAAGATATTGGACACACAGTGTACGACATATAATGCAAGATATGGCACCACCTCACTGTTCCCCTACTTGTGGGAAGCATTGCCTTCAGAGCCAAAGTGCCGGCCATCCGTGTGACTGGAGCCGGGCACCGAGACCGGAGGAGTGCATCAAGTCGGAGCGGGAACCTGCAGCCGGTAAAGCTGAGAGAGAGGCGGCGATCGGTGAGCATGAAACCCGGCAGGCTGAGCAGAGATCCACAGGTACAGTCGCTGTAATCACCAAACCGCCCGGAGAGCAGGGAATGGACCCAGCTCCGGGACGGCAGAGACTGTTGGAGGGAGCGGGTGATCGCGGAGACCATGGGAGTCTTGCAGCAGAAGAGGTATCGGCCGTTGCGGCGGCCAGTCCATTTTCCCTGGAAGAGCTATCACTGATTTCTGCGTGGGGAGGGATGTGGTCCCCGGCGGAGCGGAAAGAGCTCCAGAAGCTGGCGATGTCCCAACCCGCTTACCCCCTCCCTGAGCCCGGCGCTCAAGCAACTCCGCTCTGGACTCAGCAGCCTCTTGCGGGGGTAGTCCACCGGCGGCGGAGAAGCTCCAGAATGAGCCCGGCGCTGGAGCAACTCTGCTCTGGACTCAGCAGCCTCTTGCGGGGGGTAGTCCACCGGCGGCGGAGGAGCTCCGGCGGAAGCGGCGGTGTTACCACTGCAACAAAGCGGGCCACATCAAAGCCCAATGCCCGGACCGTGCGCGGTCAGGCGAAGAAGCCCCTCAGGGCCAGCGCTCACGAGCTGCGAAAAAGATGACCCATTTCGCATCATCCTCCGATGGCTCCCGGCCAGCCGGGGCGACAAACGTTCGTGGGACGTCCCCTGGAGAACCTGGCCAGGCTGCATCGGCAACAGCAGCGGCCATCCATCTGATCCCGGCGCAAAGCAGCGGAGCGGCGGCCGGAGCACATATTTTCCGGTCATCAGCAGCGGAGCTCGGCAAGCGGTCGGCTTGCTACAGCAAGATGCTGTGATACCCCTGGCCCGACCTGATATGGTTTGGCCAGTGGAAGTGCTCCCAGGATGCGGGATGCAGGCGGCGGCGGAGGAGGAGAAACCGCAATTCCGGCATACTGCTGTAGTCAATTTTATTTGAGGGGAGGGTTGGGGTGTGCGGGAGGTGGGTGTTTTTACATTGTTTGGAGGAGTCAACGATCTTCAGCGATGACCGGCGCCCCACGATCCACGCCGGCGACCCTGTGACGAAGCTGGGAGCTGTTGCGGCAGTTGCCCGTTGCTCCCCGGCCAAGATGACGCCGGCAGCGACCACTCCAGTCCCCCTGCAATCAGGACTTACGAAGGCGGTGGTCTCTGCGGAGACCAGCGAGGTAAGCCAGACCCAGTCGCAGACTGACCCTGACTTATTTTTACCTATGACTGTACCCTGTTATTACCCTGTAGGAGTGACCGGTGGGTGGCAGGAGATAGGGGCACCAGGGGAGGGGAAGGAAGGGCAGCTTGTAGGGCAGCTAGGCTTTCCCATTACCCTGGTGGAGCATCAAGGGGGCTCTTGGTTAAGAGCCCCACTGTTGCAGCCTTGCTATGGGCTGGCGGTATCAGGGGTTGTGGCACAGTTAGACCACCCCAGGGTTACCTACCAGCCAGGAGCTAAGGCGGGTGCATCCGCACCAGCAACCCTGAGCTCACCTCCGGTAAGCTGGGCCCCGCTTCAGGGAGAGGGGCTAGCCCCGTTAGCACCCAGCTCTAGGGTAGGATTGCCTGGGAGAGGGTTGGGTGGGCCAGTGGGAACCGGGGAGGGAAGGCAGCCAGTGAGCCAGCTAGATTTCCCCATTACCCTGGAAGAGCATCAGGGGGTCTCTCGGTTTAGAGCCCCACTGTTGTTGCCTGGCTATGGGCTGGAGGTATCAGGGGCAGTGGCACAGTTAGCAATCTATTTGCCGAGAACGTTGGACCTTTGGTGGCACAATAAACTGCACCTTTAGAAAGACCGTGGGCCTGCTTCCATTCCTTTGCTCGAGTACCTCTGGGATGTCTGGACCTCCCTGGATACAGCGCACCGGCAGATAAGTACCCCCCTCCAGCACCCACCAGCGGTGTGCATGTGCTTCTACATATGACAGTTAGCCCACCCCCAGATTACCTGTCAGCCAGGAGCCAAGGCAGGTGCTTCTGCACCAGTGCCCCTGGGCTCCTCTCCGGTAATGGGGAGGCAGTGTCAGGGAGATGGCCTCACTCCGGTGTCATGCAAACAAACAAACAGAAGATTCCCCCTTGAATGCACTCGGATAGATCAATATGTGATAATAATATGTAATAATGGAGTATATTAAAATCCTTTTAATCAATGATTAAATAGTAGTTGTATAGAGGGGTGTGGTGCAAAAATCCAGGGCCACCCCCTAATGACATACCAAACAGCCTTCCTAAACAATTAAGTACGGAAGATAGCTGAAAGAATCACTGCATCCAGTCACATTGGCTAAAATGCCACGGTAAACCTTGTGAGATTCCTGCAGAACAAAGTGCTATCCCATGATAAGGATGCACTTATGTCTAAAAAAATCACCAGTCTCCAATGAAATAAAGCTGCTGATGCTAAATCTGGAGGAAATAAATACCCTGGCAAAAAAGTACAGTACCAAGTCAGGCTGACTATACTAATTAACCTGTCAAACCTATTGTGATGATGCAGATCAAAAAGACAGCGTGAATATCACACTACAAACACAGCCACATTAGTATGTATGGTTAACATGCTGGAATGGAGAAAGAACACCTAGCTCAAAAATATATATAGTCCTGTAAAGGGCTAGCACAACGTGTGCATATATAATGCCCTGAGGCACGGTTCACTGACCGTATCAAGTTATAGCCTCATAACCATAAAACTATATAAACATTAACCTATATATGTAAAGAAATACATGAGAAAGTTACATATATAAAGGAAATAGCTAGTGTCCTCCATGTGACTGGAGCACTGAATATGAGTCTCATAGAGAGTATATATGCTGATTAGTCAGAGTCATGGTGCAGCAGTTAGGGTCAACACATTACCGTACCACCCACATATATACAAAGGTCTCAATATGTAGCAACCGCATGGTGAAAAACTTGCAAACATAAAGACACTTAAAATCATAAGTATCCCCCCTCAGGGCAAAATAGCACATTGTCTGCACGAAAAGCTATAAAAGCGATACACTTAGCTTAATGTCAGATGTATCAGCAGCTGCATTATGCTGCCCAAGAGGAGTGGGGGGAACAGGAGACTGCAACAGCGGGACAGCAGTGGTATAGCTGGAGCGGCTGGAGTCGCTGGAGCGCATGTCAGTGGAGGCCGTCCTGTAGGGTGACGTCACGCCGTGTGATCACCTGACGCACGTTTCGCGCGGGTTCGCGCTTTCTCAAAGGTGTGTGCATGTTGGGAGCATGCGCAATTTATAGCAGATGGTAGTCTTGGCAGACACAGGGAAATTGAACTCCTGTGCTGCCGTGTAGAAACCTATCACAATACCAGGAGCTGTGCATGTTGGTTGAGTTCTGGGCAGGCACAGAACACAATACAACTATCTTTGCAAAAGTGATTCAATACGTGTCAGCAGAGTAACTGCCACATAGATACCACCACATAGAGGGTCATAATGAATTGTATAAATGCCCGGTAGTTGGAAGAGGAAAGATAAGCTGATTAGCTATTTGTTCAGGAAATAGTTGGAGGGCTATGTTAAGTCAGAGTGAATGACATGCGGGGTCTTGGACTATTGGAGAACTCTGTGTGGAGTGTGTATATATGCTCCATACTATGGGAAACGAATAATGCCAAACATAGATCACTAGAGTGGGTCATACCATCCCAAGATGATGGAGTTAATTAGTAAACACAAAATACAAGTAAATATAGAAACAATGTAGATTTTTCAGATGAGGAAATATCAGAGGTAATCAAAACACTGAAGCCATCAAAATCCCCAGGCCCTGGTGGCTTCTCTAATCTTTACTACAAAAAATTCCGGAAAATTTTGGTGCCTCACCTGGTAAGACTGTTTCACTCCTTCCTAGAGGGTGCCCCTATACCTGGCCAAATGCTACAAGTGTCTATATCAGTGATCCCCAAACCAGGGAAGGACCCTGCAGACTGCAAAAGTTATCGCCCAATATCACTAATCAATTCGGACACTAAAATCTTCTCCAAACTGTTGGCTAACCGCCTAAACAAGGTTATGCCAAGGCTGGTCCACCCGGATCAAGTAGGGTTCATATGCGGGAGGCAGGCGGCAGACAATACTAGACGGATCATAGATTTAATTGATTTGGCGCAACGAAAAAATATCCCGTCTATTGCACTTAGTCTGGACGCCGAGAAAGCCTTTGACCGGATTGATTGGCCTACCTCAGAGAGACGCTTGGGGAGTTTGGCATAGGGGGGAGAATGTTGGGCGCCATTCTGGCTCTCTATCGGGAACCAAAGGCGAAGGTCAGACACCAAGGCTTCCCTTCGGAAGAATTCCCGTTACGGAGTGGCACCAGGCAGGGGTGTCCCCTGTAACCCACTTATTTTCGCACTATGCATAGAGCCCTTGGCGGCACACATCCGTAACAGCCCAGACATAGCAGGAATTCAAATACAAGATCAGTCACACAAGGTGGCCCTGTACGCAGATGATATCATTCTAATGATATCAAAGCCCCTTACCTCCCTGCCGAATGTTTTTAGCTTGCTGGACGAATTTAACAAGATTTCGGGATTCAAAATTAACCAAACTAAATCAGAAGCGTTAAATATAAACCTGCCAAAGGTCACTGAAAAACTAATTGAACTAAATTTTAACTTTAAATGGCAAGCCTCCTCCATTAAATATCTAGGGATAAATATCACCAAAGACTATAGCGCCTTATATAAAGCCAATTACCCCAGGCTAATAAGGACTCTGATGGAGGATCTCAGACTCTGGTCAGATAACGCAATTTCATGGATCGGAAGGATCCAGAGCCTCAAGATGAACCTCCTTCTCCGAATCTTGTATCTCTTTCAGACCCTCCCGATACAAGTGGCCAGAGACGACATCCTCCGGTTACAGTCCTCCATGGTGAAATTTGTTTGGGGTAACAAAAAACCACGCATCAAATCTAGCACATTAGTTAGACCAACACTAAGAGGAAGACTGGCGGTACCTTGCTTGATAGCCTATTTCAGAGCGGCCCAATTAACCCAAATTATACAATGGCACATGCAACCTAGCCTCCGTAGGTGGGTTGAGCTAGAAAAAGCATGCTGCGCCCCTGCAGACTTACAGGACTTAATTTGGCTACCAAAAAAGGTCCACAGGACAATGAGAGAACCGCTGGCCACACTGAGGAGCTCGTTGGCGACTTGGGAGGATACCAGATACAGATGTGCTCTCACTGCCCAGCACACGTTAATGGCCCCGTTTGTAGGGAACCCTGATTTCGCTCCGGGCCTGCCAAGCAGGAACCTAGTCGCCTGGAAAACAAAGGGCCTCACGAAATTACTACATCTGGAGGGGAGTCAATCAATAAAATCCTTCGACCAAATTAAATCAGAAAACGGGATGCCAAATTCTGAATTTTTTAGATACCTCCAGATAAGAGCTTTCTACACTAAGATCCCACAACGCCCCCGGCGTACAAATTTTGAGCAGCTGTGTTCAAGAGGAACGGACACCACGGTACTTACTTCTCGGATATACAGAGAGGTGGTCTGTCCTGGAACTGACGACAACATTAAACTGAGTTATAGAAACAAATGGGAATTGGACTTAGGGGAGACATTAGAAGACGCAGACTGGGCCACAATAGTACTGGCAGCAGCTAAAAGCTCTATATGCACTACTTTGAAGGAGAATGTATATAAGGTCCTAATGAGGTGGTACCTTACCCCAATGAGATTGGCAAAGGTTACCAAAGATTACCCCCATTGTGCCCGAAACAATGTGGGGAACATGCAGACTTGCTACACATGCTGTGGGGTTGCACCAGAGTGGCTCCTTTATGGGAGGAAATCCAAAATTGGCTACAGAGCATTCTCGGACTTGTGGTCTCCTTGCACCCCTGGTTGTTCCTGCTGGGCAGGCACACGCAGGGGCTGAGCAGACCAGCACAGAAATTGATTGCACATTTTGCAACAGCCATGAGGTGTGAAATCGCAGCACTGTGGAAGCAACCAGATTTACCCACAATTACGAAAATTCGGAACAGGATTTGGTATGTTTGCCGGATGGAGCAATTGACGAGTCTGGTCAATGACACCGGCACAAATTTCTTAAAAGTCTGGGACCCGTGGCTGGCCCACCCAGATATCCCCAGGGTGAATGCCACCAACATATTGCTTTGATGGTCCGAGATGCATTCTCCGTTGAAGCAGCGGTACTGACAGTAACCAGACGGGGTACCAGTAGGGATGACGTTGGACGGAAAAGGGGCTCCCGAACGTGGTCCCGCACCAAACAGAGACGATACCGGAGGAAGAAAAAGCCAGGAGATGCCCCTCGCACGGCCTTCGCCCCCTTCCCCCCCATTGTTCGTCTTGTCTGTGCTGTCTGTCTGTCGTCCTCCCCTGTGCATTATAATTTGTTCAGAGTGGAAAAGGAGGGAAAAGGGAACATGGACACTAATGTACGATAATGTGTTATTAGACAATGTTAGATCTGTACCATGTCCCAATAAAAAAATTTCCGTTGCAACAAAAAAAAAAACACACATGCAGGATATTGACTGAACTGCAGCTTTAAGTATGATTTTTAAATAATGTCAAAAAGAACATTTAATCGCCTTTTCCTCAGTATTCAAAGAATACAATTAATCACTTTGACCTCTACAACAACAATATATACTCAGCTAGAAAATTCTAGAATCCGGTTCCTAGAGGAGTGATAGTGGAGGAGCCTCACTGTAAGTTATGTTTAAGCATAGAGTTATGTGTAGTAAGGATGTCCTGTCACCTTTATTGTTTTCAGTTAGGGGCTCTATCTGTAAACGGCACATTCCCTAGTAATGAGCAGAGATTTTTCTCTGACCAGAGGAGCAGGCGAGTGCTCAGCAGGGAGTTCTTAGAGTAGAAACTCCGGAGCACAGTTGGATAAGGCCCACCGAAAATTCCCTAGTGAAGCCCTGATTCAATAGGTATGGATGAAGTGGGCAGTATACAGAATGGCAGGATACTGATCCCTGAACGTATAGTGTGTTCTGACCAACAGTTCCTCAGTGAACTCCTGATCTTATATAGAGGAAAAATGCCGGCAACAGTAATGGGATACTGATCTGCGAGAGTAGTGTCCCCAAGATACATGGGCATTAAAGAAGCTACACAAGAGATTGCCAATCTAACATCTCTAAAGGACACAAGTATAAGTACCTTCCAAGTGTATGAGCGAGGGCTGCCAAGGGGATGAATCCCAAGTACCTCCATAGTGTAGGAGAGCTACCAGGGGAAGAAGCAGAGTAACCATATTGTTTGACCCCAGTTAATGTCTATGAGAAGTATGTCCTATGCATGTGGAGCATTACCAATGGGTGTGAATAAAGCTCTTTGTTTGTAATGTAAAAGTTCCTGGCGCATATCCTTATTCTATCTGCCCAGCCTGCACCCTGACAAGGTCTGAGAGGCTGAGCCCAACCTGCGCTGACCCAGCACCCTGACAAGGTCTGAGAAGCTGAGCCCAACCTGCGCTGACCCAGCACCCTGACCAGGTCTGAGAGGCTTAGCCCAGCCTGCACTGACCCAGCACCCTGACCAGGTCTGAGAGACTTTGCCCAGCACCCTGACCAGGTCTGAGAGGCTGAGTCCAGCCTGCACTGACCCAGCACCCTGACCAGGTCTGAGAGACTTTGCCCAGCACCCTGACCAGGTCTGAGAGGCTGAGTCCAGCCTGCACTGACCCAGCACCCTGACTATGTCTGAGAGACTGAGCCCAGCCTGCACTGAAGAGGTCTGAGACTGAGCCCAGCCTGCACTGACCCAGCACCCTGACCAGGTCTGAGACACTGAGCCCAGCCTGCACTCACCCAGCACCCCGACTAGGTCTGAGAGACTGAGACCAGCCTGCACTGACCCAGCACCCTGACCAGGTCTGAGAGACTGAGACCAGCCTGCACTGACCCAGCACCCTGACCAGGTCTGAGAGGCTGAGCCCAGCCTGCACTGACCCAGCACCCTGACTAGGTCTGAGACTGAGACCAGCCTGCACTGACCCAGCACCCTGACCAGGTCTGAGAGACTGAGCCCAGCCTGCACTGACCCAGCACCCTGACCAGGTCTGATGCTGAGACCAGCCTGCACTGACCCATGCCTCTCCAGTTTGGCATTATTTGCTCAATTGCTTTAAAAGGTAAGACCTTGGGGGTTGGAATTATGACATAATAAAAAATGATTAGAAACACTATGTGTGGTTAATTTCTTTTTAATGTTTCCAATGTGCTCTAATATGCGGATGCTGAGGGGACGTATGGTTTTACCTAAATATTGGTACCCACAATTGCATTCTAAGAGATATACTACAAAGTTAGATCTGCAGTTTAAATGTTGTTTAATTTGATAGGATTTATGGGTAGTATTAGAAGTAAAACTATCTCCTATAGTTGAACTAAATTGACAAGCAGTGCAAGTCTTACAATTAAAGAAGCCCTTGGGAAGATTAAGCCAAGTAGAATGAGCGGTTGGTTTTTTCCTAAGTGCACTGGGGGCCTGTTTGTTTTTGATATTAGGGGCTTTTTAAAAATCATCTGTGCTCTATCTGGTAAATATGATCCTAAAATAGGATCTTTTTTTAATATAGACCAGTGTGCATTAAGGATTTTGCCAATTTTTTTAGCATCCTTATTGTACTGGGTTATGAACGGCACTTTTAGAGCTGTGCTTTGGACCCCCTTTAGTGAAGGGATTAACAGATTCTCTAGACTCTAAATTGATTTTGTCTAGTGCTTAACATTTTTAGTTTTATAATTTCTATCTGCAAATTTCTTAGTTAAGATAGTGGACTGCTCTGTGAAGATATGATTATCAGTACAGTTGCGTTTTAGTCTTCGGTATTGACCGTATGGGATGTTTGCTATCCATTTGTTAAGATGGCAACTGGACTGTAATATAAAATTGTTGGCATCCACATCTTTAAAGTATTTTTTCGTTTTAATAAGGTTGTTCTCTATGTAAATTGTGAGATCTAGGAAATTTACAGTAGACTCACTTATATAGAACGTAAATTTTAAATTTAAGTCGTTGTTATCCAAATATAAGAGAAACAAGTTTAAATCGTCCAATGTGCCCTTCCAAACAAAGATTATGTCATCTATATACCTCCGCCATGTGACCAAGTTCGCGTCCAGGCCTTCCCATGACCATGTTTTTCTTCCCACATGGCCATGAGTAAATTAGCATAACTGGGCACGAACTTGGTCCCCATGGCGTTCCCACATAGCTGTAGGTAAAATACTTCATCGAACCAAAAGAAATTCTTCTGTAATATAAATTGGATACATTTAAGAAGAAATTCAATTTGTTGTGTTTTTTCCAAAAAGGTTTTTACGGCTCTACATCCATCAGAATGTTTATTTGATGTAAATAGAGCCGTCACATCTGTAGTGACTAATAGATGGCCTTCTTGCCATTGTATATCTCGTAGTAATAATATTACATCATTTGTGTCTTTTAAGTAGGATTTTTGCTCTTTTACCATTTCTTGCAGATAACTATCTATGAATTCTGATAGGTTTGATGTTAATGACCCTATGCCTGATATTATCAGCCTTTTTGTAAATTTTTATGTATCTTTGGTCTTACCTTTAAAGCAATTGAGCAAATAATGCCACACTGGAGAGGGGGAAATAGAAATTCTGCCCTAATAAAGAGGGAATCGTATTGGATATATGAACTCCAAACGATTCCCCCTTTACGTTTAAACCTGGAATTTGATATAAAATCGTTTCTCTGATGTATATCTAATCATAAACTTTGTAGCCTTCTTATAGATCTCCAACAGATCTCTAAATATTACTTCTAGAATGGTTATAATAATGCAACCTAGATAAATTGTTTACAAAACTTGTTTACAATGTTTATGTATATTTTATTTGAATTTTTAATAATATTAGTTTGACTAATTTCATTTAAGAAAATGTTTCTGTTTTGCCAAGTTCAATTTTTAAATAAATATCAATTTATATATTTTTGAGCTCCATATATGTCCGATGTGGAGATAATGTTTGTATATCAGTAATTTATAGCATGCTCTCAATAGTATCACTTTAAGACATCAATTAGGTCTTAACCTATCAATAGATAGTTCTTAGTGGTTATAAACACTAAGAACTAGGTCACCGACACTCCTGATGAAACCGAGAAAGGTGAAACGCGTAGAGTGACGCTGACAGAGGATCCACAGCCACTTCGCCAACCGGAACCCCCAGATCTTGCTGACGTCACATCCGGATTCGCTGGAACGCAGCCGTGAGACGCACGCAGAGCAGAAAGTTCACACAAACCGGAGGCGAGATCGATTGTGTATCTAAATGCCTAATAACATCCTAAATCATGTGAGTGTATTGTAATATACTTACTATTTTAATACAGGTTTCTACAGTCCGCACTATGATTGGTTCTCTGTGTTTAACCACTAAAGGTATTCACCTATACATCACTGCTGAAGCTGGCATACTATTCCTCACAGCCGACGAGGCATAATCTAAAGATACCGCTACGAACATTGATCTATCCTCACTTTTGTGAGTATACAATTCATAGACCTCGAGAAGACAAAGACATTTACACTTGTTATATAACAATATTGCACTATTAGATTTATTTTTTGTTTTCACGTTTGCGCTTCCCAACGACCAGCACCTCTTCATACTCACCTGGGATTGAGAGAGCAATCCTTCATTGGATTACAGCAGCATCCAAAGAATTCATTTGTATCACTACATTTATATTTACTTTTCCATTGAAATGTTAATACTGTGTTAACACGTGTTTTAATTATAAGTAGAGCGCCACTATTGATATATATTTCCTGCACCTGAGACTGAGCCCAGCCTGCACTGACCCAGCACCCTGACCAGGTCTGAGAGACTTTGCCCAGCACCCTGACCAGGTCTGAGACTGAGCCCAGACTGCACTGACCCAGCACCCTGACCAGGTCTGAGACTGACCACAGCCATGTATATATCCAACTCGATGTTAACTCCTGCAAAGCCGGGCAAGTAGGGATACATTTGTATGAGTAATTAGTAAATAAGGCGATCCTGTCCCGTGCCGGAAACTATTACAGATCTCGTCCGGGCACTCGCAGCCCCCCATCCATTTAGTGTTCTTTACGGAGGCCCCTTGTCTGAGATGGGGGGGGAAGGTTTCTCCTCTTGCCCCTTCCCATCAGTCATGGCAAGTGGGAAGGGCTGAAGTGGCTCCTGTCTTGGGGCAGACATGTCCAGACCCTCGCTTGTGGTAGTATGACCTCTTATGTGGAGTCCTTCCGCGGTGTGACGAGGGGGAGTGACCCCATATGTGCGGTCCAGAAATATACCAGAATGCTGAGCAGGGCCAGGCTGAAGCCTCCCACGGGGAATGTGTTTGGGAACATTGGAAGTCTCACTCCATGTGATAGAAGTGTCTCTCACCCTCTCCCCCCCCTCCTCCCACCAGTCAGCTAGAACTAATGAGCGTGACACCTTGTGATCACTCCAAGTCTTGCACAATCCCCTCCCCCTGGGGGGTTCTAGGTCACTGTGCTGGGTTCCGTGCTGTCTGCTTGGGAAAGTGCACGGAAAGACGTTCCTGTGGGAGGAGAGGACAGATCTGTGCCTTCCCCTCAAACTCCCACCACAAAGGCCAAGAGAGCACAGGGGAACCAAGCAGAAGACACACGCACGCGCACACGACAGATACTCCACGCACATACACACATTATATGCACACACAACATATATTGTGCACACACACACAGTATAGGAAAAAAGAATGGTGTAAATAGCGCTAAAAGGCTGTGTTAATTAAATAAACAGTGTACAAACATATAAAAAAGTGATAGAATGTGTGATCCTACACTACACCTTAATTAATTAAGGCTGCCAAGTGAAACTAACCCAAAACACAGTCAGTGCAAAGCAAAAAACAGACAATACAGACCGGCGCCTAAAGAGTCCAATATGGGTAGAAAAAAAGTCCAATAGTGATGGTGTCAAGAAGTAGTAAGTCCAATCTCGCACTTCCAAAATCCACAGCAGGATATTATGTGGCACATGTAAAGCAAAAAGAGGAAACCATCATAGTGCAAAACTGCTAGAAATAATAACAAATAGGACGAACACGACAAGGCAAATACTAGACAAACACAAGCAAGGCTGAGAAATAATACAAAGAGTTAATTTAATAAAATAAAAAGAACGTAGGCAGGTGCCGAATCCGGTTTGGAAAAAACGGATTCCTACTTACAAGACATGCGATCACGCTCTCGTGAGTACTCTGCCTCAGTCCTTAGAGTAACTCTTACAAACTGGAAATCCAGTTTTCGAGTCTCAAAAAGTCAGACTGAAGTATGTGTTGAAGGTCAGAGAGGCTATGGCTGTGCGCATATAGGATTGTGTCATCTGCATACGTGTGTATTGAGGCTTCCTGACAAGCTATGGGAAGATCATTAATGAACACTGAGAAGAGTAGGGGCCCCAGAACAGAGCCTTGCGGGACACCACAGGTGATATCCAGCACACGAAACGCGTTGGGCGGTTTGTAAGAGTTACTCTAAGGACTGAGGCAGAGTACTCACGAGAGCGTGATCGCATTACCAGCAGTAGGAGAAGGGGGTTCCGGCGTTTGACCCACCCCCGGTGACGTATTTCCGGCCACGGAGTGGCAGAGAGCGTTTGGAGCGTCTCAGACCCACCCCCAGTGACGCACATCCGGTTGCGGAGGGGAGGACAGAGTTTGGAGCAGCGCCTGGACGCCGCGCATTCACCTGACGCCGTAGCCGTTCACTACTCACCTTATATCTTTGCGTGGTTATTGCGAACGTCTTGTAAGTAGGAATCCGGGTTTTCCAAACCGGATTCGGCATCTGCCTACGTTCTTTTTATGTGTATTAAATTAACTCTTTGTATTATTTCTCAGCCTTGCTTGTGTTTGTCTAGTATTTGCCTTGTCGTGTTCGTCCTATTTGTTATTATTTCTAGCAGTTTTGCACTATGATGGTTTTCTCTTTTTGCTTTACATGTGCCACATAATATCCTGCTGTGGATTTTGGAAGTGCGAGATTGGATTTACTACTTCTTGACACTTCATCACTATTGGACTTTTTTTCTACCCATATTGGACTCTTTAGGCGCCGGTCTATATTGTTTGTTTTTTGCACACACACAGTGAGATACTGCACGCAAACATCATGTGACAAGGATAATACACGCAACACATACCACAAAAGTGACACAGCACAATTGAATAATAGCGCGCACACAGAGTATGCGACACAACACAGGCGCACACCGCGTACATCGGTATTGTGCGCGCACACAAACAGCGCATGGCCGATACATGTACGCATACCATGCACGATACCACACACACACACACACACACACACACACACACACGTACCCACGAGCAACGCAGGAGACAAATACAGCCGCACCCAGTGACACACACAATCACACAGAGACAAGCAGACAGCGCAGAGTTTGTAGTGAACACTTCGTGTTTCTGTCCCAGGACTCAGGGTGTCACTTTCTGGCTAACAGAGCGCCCAAGGTCACCAGAACCCCCAGTGCCAACGCGCCCACAAGGACCGTCTTCAGGGAGACCCAGTTCTCCTCCCGCTGCCTCCTTGCCTCCTCTGTCGCACCGGGCCCGTAGACGGCCAGGAACCCGTTCTGCAGGACAGAGACGCTGTTACCCCCGCACAGAGAGGCCCAGTTCCCCTCTCACGTCCTCTATCGCAACCGTTCCAGTAGAGGGTATTAGGAGAGGGGGGGAAGAGAAGGAAGGGGCGAGGGGGGGGGGGAAGAGAAGGAAGGGGCGAGGGGGGGGGGGAAGAGAAGGAAGGGGCGAGGGGGGGGGGGAAGAGAAGGAAGGAGCGAGGGGGGGGGGGAAGAGAAGGAAGGAGCGAGGGGGGGGGAAGAGAAGGAAGGGGCGAGGGGGGGAGGGAAGAGAAGGAAGGGGCGAGGGGGGGGGAGAAGGGGCGAGGGGGGGGGGAGAGAAGGGGCGAGGGGGGGGGAGAGAAGGGGCGAGGGGGGGAGAGAGAAGGGGCGAGGGGGGGAGAGAGAAGGGGCGAGGGGGGGAGAGAAGGGGCGAGGGGGGGGAGAGAAGGGGCGAGGGGGGGGAGAGAAGGGGCGAGGTGGGGGAGAGAAGGGGCGAGGGGGGGGGGAGAGAAGGGGCGAGGGGGGGGGAAGAGAAGGGGCGAGGGGGGGGAGAGAAGGGGCGAGGGGGGGGGAGAGAAGGGGCGAGGGGGGGGAGAGAAGGGGCGAGGGGGGGGGGAGAGAAGGGGCGAGAGAAGTGACGAGGGGGGGAGAGAAGGGGCGAGGGGGGGGTAGAGAAGGGGCGAGGGGGGGAGAAAAGGGGCGAGGGGGGGAGAAAAGGGGCGAGGGGGGGGAGAAAAGGGGCGAGGGGGGGGAGAAAAGGGGCGAGGGGGGGAGAAAAGGGGCGAGGGGGGGAGAGAAGGGGCGAGGGGGGGGAGAGAAGGGGCGAGGGGGGGGAGAGAAGGGGCGAGGGGGGGGGAGAGAAGGGGCGAGGGGGGGGGAGAGAAGGGGCGAGGGGGGGGAGAGAAGGGGCGAGGGGGGGGAGAGAAGGGGCGAGGGGGGGGGAGAGAAGGGGCGAGGGGGGGGGGAGAAGGGGCGAGGGGGGGGAGAAGGTGCGAGGGGGGGGAGAAGGGGCGAGGGGAGGGGAGAAGGGGTGAGGGGGGGGAGAGAAGGGGCGAGGGGGGGAGAGAAGGGGCGAGGGGGGGGAGAGAAGGGGCGAGGGGGGGGAGAGAAGGGGCGAGGGGGGGGAGAGAAGGGGCGAGGGGGGGGAGAGAAGGGGCGAGGGGGGGAGAGAAGGGGCAGGGGGGGAGAGAAGGGGCAGGGGGGGAGAGAAGGGGCGAGGGGGGGGAGATAAGGGGCGAGGGGGGAGAGGAGGCGGGGGAGAGAAGGGGCGAGGGGGGGGAGAGGAGGGGGGAGAGAAGGGGCGAGGGGGGGAGAGAAGGGGCGAGGGGGGGAGAGAAGGGGCGAGCGGGGGGAGAGAAGGGGCGAGGGGGGGAGAGAAGGGGCGAGGGGGGGAGAGAAGGGGCGAGGGGGGGAGAGAAGGGCGGAGGGGGAGAGAAGGGAAGAGGGGGGGAGAAGGGAAGAGGGGGAGAGAAGGGAAGGGGGGGAGAGAAGGGAAGGGGGGGAGAGAAGGGAAGGGGGGGGAGAGAAGAGAAGGGGGGGAGAAGGCAATTAGGGGAGGGGTAGTGGGGGCGGGTTAAGGTAGGACCCACACCCAGCCCCCGTTGTTCTGTATCCAGTCCCTGAGGTTGGTCTCCAGGTAAGTCCCCATCCAGTCCTGTATCCGCAGTACCAGCGGTGACATCTCTGTGTTGACGCTCTCTATCTCTACGCAGAGCGCGGCTCCTAACACAAAGAACGCCACCACGCGCCCCCAGTTCACGCCGTCCCGGAAGAGGTCACCTGCCACCTCGGCGAATCGTGGGTACGCCGTGCTGGGAGTCACATGGATCTGCCCAGAGAACCCGCTGAACTCCTGCCGGAAACGCTCCTCAAACACGTGCCCAGCAGCACGCATCGCGGCATGAAGAGGGCAGGAAGCGCCCCCCGCTGGCTCCGGCCTCAGACCGCGCTGACACAGCTTGTACCGCACAAAGTCCTCCACCAGGGCGCGGGATGCCGACGCAAACTCCGCCATCCAGCCACTCTCTGCAAGAGAGAAACACGCGGTAAACCCCGCCCAACCACAGGCCCGTCTGAGACCCCATCCAACCAGAGAAACCCCCCACCCTGCCAGAGAGAACCCCCCCCCCCACACTGCCAGAGACACGCCTTGCCAGTGACCCCAGCACTGCGGTAATCCCCGCATTGCCAGATCCACGCTCTCCCTGCCAAAGACCCGCGCTGCAACTCCCCTCCCTGCCAGCGGAATGGGACGTTTCACCGCGACCAAAATGCCACCACTGGGACACTTCCGCAACGTACCAGACCCGGCCTGCCGCTCCTACAACTGCGTGTTTAAATGCCCCGGTCGAGAACGCTACACTGCCTAGTCCCGCAGGACATTTAAAGATGGCGCGTCAGAGCGGCCTGTATAGGCAGTGAAGCGGTCCCGTGCGGGACATTTACGCGGCAGTTTTTGTAGTGGCCGGTCAGGCGCAGGACCGGAGGTCGCACCGAAGTGGGAAGCATTTTGGTCACAGCAAAACGCCCGAGAGAGCACTGCCACACACACATGCACACACACACCATTTTAGTTAGCAGTTCCATCCTAAAAATGGGCGCGCGGATTTACCTCTTCCAATCTCTGCGAGCGCTCGGATATTGTCCCGTGACCAGACGCCGCGCTTTCTGTTCGGAGCGCCGCGTTTATCTATGAAACGGGCCGCACGTACTATACCGTATGTTCGTGTAATCTTGCTTTCCCGGTAACCAAGCACTGGACTAGTTCTGTATATGACATCCCCAATATAATTGGTGTGTTGTCTCTCGGACCCTAATTGAAATCTTGAGAGTAACGGCATTTTCGGACATTTTTTGCTACAACGGGTGGCGTGTCGATTCCATGTTTGGGTGAGACCTTCCCGTTACCCGCCGTGGCAGCAAGATGAGGTGCAGAGTAATGGTGTGAGGGGGGATATGACTCACGTGAGGGACCCCGCGGGGGAGATTAATGGCTCAGACAGATAGCTGTATGTATTACCCCGTGTCACATACGCAAGTCCTGTGCTCACAGAGGTGTGCCGCCCGTGAGACAGGCGCAGAAACCATCGAGGAGCCACGATTAACCCCTTCCCTGCCAGAGAGACCGGCAGAGCAATGATTAACCCCTTCCCTGTCAGAGACCGGCAGAACAATGATTAACCCCCTCCCTGCCAGAGCAATGGTTAACCCCTTCCCTGCCAGAGCTACAGAGCTACGGTTAACCCCTTCCCTGGCAGAGCAATGGTTAACCCCTTCCCTGGAAGAGCAATGGTTAACCCCTTCCCCGGCAGAGCAATGGTTAACCCCTTCCCTGCCAGTTACCCGCAGCGCAATGATTAACCCCTTGCTCCCTGGTTCTAACCGGTCAGGTGTAGTTCAGGGCCCACCCGGTCCCTTCCGGTTTCATGCCGCAGCTTCCGGTCCCTGGGTATCCCCGGTACTCTCCTTCGGGGTATCGGCAGCCACTTCCGGGTGCGTCACGGCGACGTCACAAGCGACCCACCCGCTGACTGACGAGTGAGCGGCTAGACTCCGCCCCTCATAGCGTAAAGTGTGGAGGTGACGCGCAGCGACCCCCATATACTGGCGCTGTGTATAACACCCCCCTGACCTGTTATATACAGACTGTGTATAACATCCCCCTGTATACTGACCTGTTATATAATGGCGCTGTGTATAACATCCCCCTGTATAGTGAGTGACCTGTTATATACAGACATTGTGTATAACATCCCCCTGTATGCTGACCTGTTATATACAGACACTGTGTATAACATCCCCCTGTATACTGACCTGTTATATACAGTGTATAATATCCCCCTGTATAACTGACCTGTTATATACATACACTGTGTATAATATCCCCCTGTATACTGACCTGTTATATACAGTGTATAATATCCCCCTGTATACTGACCTGTTATATACAGACACTGTGTATAACATCCCCCTGTATGCTGACCTGTTATATACATACACTGTGTATAACACCCCCCTGTATAGTGACCTGTTATATACAGTGTATAATATCCCCCTGTATACTGACCTGTTATATACAGACACTGTGTATAACATCCCCCTGTATACTGACCTGTTATATACAGACATTGTGTATAATATCCCCCTGTATACTGACCTGTTATATACAGACTGTGTATAACATACCCCTGTATAACTGACCTGTTATCTACAGACTGTGTATAACATCCCGCTATATACTATTATATACACATTATATATTATATATACTATTATATGCACATTATAAGTGGCAGGACTACTGAACAACTGAAGTTTAAAAGGAAGTTCAAAAAGAAGTGAGGAAGAAGTGGACACCCCATCTGGCCCTGATTCCTGCATTTGAACTACGCTGGAAAGGAGGATATCATCTATACCAGACTGCATCATTACTGCTGTGATGCTGCCTTTACCATTTATATTTGCTGTGACTTCACTTCTTCTCAAATGATGCACTTCTTTTTACCAGCCTCAGTATGTCTCTAACTCTATTCATATATTTCCATCTCTCCTTCCTTCACCACTTCTCTGTTCACATGAACTCCTTTCTTACCTGCGTCCTCTGACACCACACAGCTATTCCCCCTGCACTAAAACACACCTACAAATTCTCACATCCTCTTTCTATCTATGCTTCTCCTTCTTGCTTCTGGGGATATCTCTCCCAATCCTGGTCCCTGCCTTATTTCTACTTGCTCTTGTCCTCGCCTCCCACATGCAACTTCTACTCCTTCTGGTGTTAACCCCTCCAACCTCGTACCCATCCCCTGCCACCCTCCCTCCTCTCTCGCTTTCTCCTGTGCCCTTTGGAATGCTCGCTCCCTCTCTAACAAGTTCCTCTCTGTGCATGACTTCTTTCTCTCTCACTCTCTGCTCCTATTTGCTATAACTGAGACTTGGCTCACTCAGTCTGACTCTGCTCTGGAAGCTGCCCTCTCCTATGGTGGCCTTTCCTTCTCCCACACTCCGCGCCCTGGTGGCAGGGGTGGGGGCGTGGGGCTCCTGCTCTCCTCTCTCTGCCGTTACCGAACCCTTCCTATTCCCCACTCTTGCTTTTCCCTCCTTTGAGGCTCACACTGTCCAGATCTTCTCTCCTCTCCCTGTCCATGTGGCGGTCATCTATCGCCCACCTACCTCTACTCATCCCCCCTCTGCCTTTTCCTCTCACTTTGAATCCTGGCTCTCTTTCTTTCTCTCCTTAGACTCCCCTGTTCTTCTCCTTGGGGACTTCAATTGCCACATTGATGACCCCTCTCTCCCTTGGGCTTCCCGCTTTCTTTCTCTAACCTCTTCTTTTGGCCTTCAACAGTGGACTGCAGCCAGCACCCACAAGGATGGCCACTACTTAAACCTGGTTTTCACTAAAAACTTCTCTCTGATTTCTCCATTTCCCCTTTTTCTCTCTCTGACCATCACCTCATCTCATTCTCTCTATCTCGCTTCTCCCCTTCTCCACCTCCATCTACCCCCTGGTTCTGCAGAAACCTGCGCTCTATTCACTTACCTGACTTTGAGTCCACTTTACACTGCTCCCTCTCCTCTCTCAGCTCTGCTACAGACCCTGACAACCTGGTCAGGAACTACAACTCTGCCTTGTCCTCTCTTGATCTACATGCCCCGCTTTCTCACTGGCACACTCGCCCTTCTAACCCTAGACCCTGGCTAGATTCCCACACGCGCATGCTGCGTTCCTCCACTCGTTCCTCTGAATGCCTCTGGAGGAAATCTCATACTCTCGCAGACTTCCTTCACTACAAATTTATGCTATCCTGTTTCAACTCTGCCCTCAAGCTAAACAAGCCTACTTTTCTTCACTAATCAACATGCACAAGTCTAACCCACGCTGACTGTTCTGTCTTTGACACTCTACTCAAACCACCCTCAGCTGCCTCTCCTTCCTCCATCTCCGCTCAGGACTTTGCTGACTATTTTAAGGAAAAGGTGGAATCCATACGGCAGAACATCCCCTCTGTTTCTTCCTCCCATCCGACACCTCTTCCTAACTCTCCTCCTGCCTTCCTTGACTCTTTTTCCACTGTTTCAGAGGAGGATGTGTCGCTGTTGATCGCCTCTTCTCCCTCTACCACTTGCCCTCTTGACCCCATTCCCTCCCATCTCCGTAAACCTCTTGCTCCTACTATAATCCCTACTCTCACACACATTTTTGACTCCTCTCTCTGCTCTGGAACCTTTCCATCCTCCTTCAAACATGCAACAGTTATACCATTACTAAAAAACAGAAAGCTTGACCCTACCTGTCTTTCTAACTATTGACCTGTCTCCCTCCTGCCTTTTCCCTCTAAACTCCTTGAACGTCTTGTATTCTCTCGCTTGCTCCATTTTCTCAACACCTATTCTCTCCTAGACCCTCTACAATCTGGCTTCCGCACTGCTCACTCCACTGAAAGAGCCCTCACTAAAATAACTGACGACCTCCATGCTGCCAAAGACAGAGGTCATTACACTCTGCTCATATTACTCGACCTGTCTGCAGCATTTAACACCGTGGACCACCCTCTTCTCCTTCACATTCTCCATACTCTTGGTATTCGGAACAAAGCTCTATCCTGGATCTCATCCTACCTCTCCCATCGTACTTTCAGTGTCTCTTCTGCTAACACCTCCTCCTCTATTGATCTCTGTGGGGGTACCCCAGGGCTCTATCCTGGGACCTCCTCTTTTTTCTCTGTACACACTCTCTCTAGGTGACCTAATAACATCTTTTGGGTTTAATTATCACCTCTATGCTGACGACACACAAATATACTTTTCAACACCCGACCTTACACCTGCTGTACAGACCAAAGTTTCTGAATGTCTCTCTTCTACATCATCCTGGATGGCCCTCCGCCGCCTTAAACTCAACATGGCTAAAACAGAGCTCCTCATACTTCCTCCCAAACCTGGCCCTGCTAAATCCTTCCACATTAGGCCTAGGACATAGTAAAATCAGCGTCGCTGAGGCGGGCTGAGCTGCGCTGAACAGATGCACAAAGCCCCTGCATCTGGAATCAGCGCGGCTATAGTTCCTCCCTCCGCATGCTTGCTGATGCGTGCGGAGGCTGAGAAAATAAGAAGAGACAGGCAAGTTTGAAATTTTGCCGCTTGGGGGAGAGGAGGAGCGGTCACGTGACCGCTCCCATCAAATGGGGCTGCAGCTGGCATTTTTACTACTGTGTCGGAGCCACCAGACAGAGTAGAGGCAGCACAGAGGTGTGTGTGTGGTGTGTGGTGTGTGGTGTGTGGTGTATGTATATATTTATCAAAGTTGTACAATGTTAATAAATAATTTATTCTCCCATGTCTTTTTTTTTAATTTTTAAAATATTATATAATATACACACACACACACACACACGTTCCCCAGAGACACACAAACACACAGACCACTTCAAAGTGACACACAGTTTACCCAATCACACACACACAGACAGCTCCCAAGTGATACACACACACAGTGATACCCGCCTCCCAAGCGCGCTTGCTGTCTCCCCTGCCAGGACAGCAAGAAGCTCCTGGTAGAGCGAGCGGCAGCAAGCAAGCAAGAGCGAGCAGCAGCACCAAAGTCTTTACTATGTCCCAGGCCTTACTGTTGGAACTACAATCATTCACCCAGTAGCCCAAGCACGCTGCCTAGGGGTCACACTCCTCTCTCACAATTGCCCCTCACATTCAAAACATTTCTAAAACCTGTCGCTTTTTCCTCCGCAATATAACAAAGATACGCCCTTTCCTCTGTTGCTCGACTGCTAAATCTCTGACTCAGACCCTCATTCTCTCCCGTCTCGATTACTGTAACCTGCTGTCCGGCCTTCCTGCCTCTCACCTGTCTCCCCTACAATCTATCCAAAACACGCGCGCACCGCTATGTACCCCCACACACACCGCTATATACCCCCACACGCACAGCTATATAGCCCCACACGCACAGCTATATACCCACACACGCACAGCTATATACCCACACACGCACAGCTATATACCCACACACGCACAGCTATATACCCACACACGCACAGCTATATACCCACACACGCACAGCTATATACCCACACACGCACTGCTATATACCCACACACGCACCGCTATATACCCACACACACACACACACCGCTATATACCCACACACACACACACACCGACACACCGCTATATAGCCACACACCGACACCGCTATATACCCACACACACACCGCTATATATACACACACACACACACCGCTATATACCCACACACACACACACCGCTATATACCCACACACACACACACACCGACACACCGCTATATAGCCACACACCGACACCGCTATATACCCACACACACACCGCTATATACACACACACACACACACCGCTATATACCCACACACACACACACACACACCGCTATATACCCACACACACACACACACCGCTATATACCCACACACACACACACCACTATATACCCACACACACCGCTATATACCCACACACACACACACACACAGCTATATACCCACACACACACACGCCGCTATATACCCACACACACACACACACCGCTATATACCCACACACACACACACACCGCTATATACTGTGACAGAAACCAGGGGTTGGTAATAAACTCCATATACAGGGCTCCCAGGATACTGAACAGTTTCTGTCCTGTCTAAGCTGAACAGGGCAGCCTCGTGGTACAGGCACTCCATTCCACAGTTTGTCTGCTGCCTGTTTTCTGTCACCTGTCATGCTGATTAGAGTTCAGGTATATAAGACCTGTTTCCTGTTTCCTCTGGGCCCCGCCCAAGAGCCTGGAAGGCTGCTGAACTGCAGAGGGGTGAGAAAGCCTCTTTCCCAAATCGCTTCATTCATTCTGTTAGTTTGTCTAAAGACTGCAAAGGTACTTATTTTGTTGGTGGAAGTGGACAAGCCACTTCCAACTCTGAGTCAGGGACATCTAAGTTTAAGTTATCGCTCAGACGAGCAGCTTTTTGTTTGGCTTTGTTTTCTGTTTAAACTGTGGCAGTCTCAGTGCCTGGGACTGAATAAACCAGGCATAGCCTGTTTAAAGGAACAGTACGTGACGTCTCATCATTTAACCTACCCTAAAAGACCGTGTTCTAACAGTCCCGGACAGACGGCGGAGCCCCGGAGTAAGCCGTTTGTCACATATGGTGGAGAATGCGGGCAGAACACTGAAAGGTCTGGGGGTTAAAGAACTTTAAAAAAAAAAAAAAAAAAAAAAAAAGGTTTTTTTTTCTCTCTCTCCAAACAAGATGGAAGACGTGGTGAGTGCGCTGGTACGCAATGTCGCTGTCCAGAAAGACGCGAATGAAGCCCAGCAACAGGCAAGTGAAACCCAGCGACAGCTGTTAATAGCCCAGCAAGAGACTAATGCAAACCAGCAAGAGACAAACCGCCTGCTGAGAGAGGAGCAAAAGCGGTTCGCTCAGGGCTTACAGCAGGAACTCGAGATCCTGAGGGGGACTATCAGTAACCTTCCACTGGCAGAGGCAGCCCCAGTTCCGAAAATGACCAGGGCAAGCCACTACCTTCAGAAGATGGGACCCTCGGATGATGTGGAAGCCTATCTTCTCACGTTTGAACGCACGGCACAGAGAGAGGGATGGCCAGAAGCTGAGTGGGCTGGTCTAATCGCACCCTTCCTAAGTGGCGAACCCCAGAAGGCTTACTTTGATCTAGAGCCAGCCGAAGCTAACGTCTATGCAAAATTGAAGTTCGAGATCCTCGCCCGCCTCGGCGTAACCACGGCTGTTCGTGCCCAAAGGTTTCACGCATGGTCCTTCACGATGGATAAAGCCACCCGAAGCCAGATGTATGACCTCATCCACCTCGCCCGGAAGTGGCTACAACCCGAGATCAACTCAGCAAGCCACATCGTGGAACGGTTGGTCATGGACCAGTTCTTGAGGAAACTTCCCTCTGCCTTACGACGTTGGGTCAGTCGGAGTGACCCCCACAATGCGGATGAGCTTGTGGCCCTTGTAGAAAGGTACAGTGCAGCAGAAGAGCACCCGCAACCCACAGTCGTGGAGCAACCCCACTATCCGAGGTTCCAGGACTCTTCCAGAGACGGTAAAAGGGTACCGGGGTTAAGGGGCGCTGAAGAGCGGCGACCACCTTCACGCCGCTCCAGCAACAGTGGTTCGCACACTAAGGGCAATAGCCAACATGGGGAGCCGGGAAAAGGCTCTAAGTGGGACACAGACTATGTACCTAAATGTGTAAATTGTCATGAGAGAGGCCACACAGCAAAAATCTGCCCACTAAATGATGAGCCCATGCAATGCAACAGCGTGGAACCTTATTCGCTGTTGTCCCAATGTATGGGCCCTAGCCCAGAGGACCCCTTGAATAACCATCTGTGGGCATTTGTAAAGGTTAATGGTAAGAGGGTTCGGGCACTTCTTGACTCTGGGAGTATGGTCACACTAGTGTCCGAATACCTATTGCCCATTAAGAAGAAACAGGTAAACAGTTCACAAAGAGTGGCAATTTGTTGTATACATGGGGATAATCATGAATATTCCACTGTTGATGTTTTTTTTGAAACAGAATTTGGTTCTTTAGATTTCAAGGTGGGTGTTGTACCCAAACTGGCACATGATGTGTTAATAGGGACCGACTTTCCCCATTTTCTAAAAATGTGGTCCCCAGCTCAGAATAGCGCCCAGAGTTCAATAGCAGACCATAACGAAGTGTTAGAAGAAACAAATCCTTTCCCTTTTTCAGAAATGGAGGTTGACGAGGGCCCAAATAAGAAGGGGGAAAAGGAGGAGTGCTGTGAAATTCCCTTCCCCATCACTACTTTGGTAGGGAATACCCCAAATCAAGATGTTGATCAGGCACTTACCACCCCAGTACAGGATAAGACCCTCGCTGACCTGGAGGTCAGTCCTGGGAGTTTTAAGAAGGCCCAGTGGGAGGACCCCACATTAGCGGTAGCAAGGGGAAATATACGGGACCAGAATAGTACTCATGGCCAACCAGATAGGTCACTTGCTTACCCCTACTTCAAGGTAGAGAACGACCTAGTATATCGGGTTGATAAAAGAAAATCAGTTACAACTAAACAATTGTTGGTACCACGGACATTCCGTAACGTAGTATTACACCTCGCACATAGTCATCCATTGGGGGGACACCTAGGGGTGGAAAAGACAAAAGAAAAGGTTCTCCGAAGCTTTTATTGGCCTGGGGTTCTGGCAGAAATTACAAACTATTGTTCCTCATGCCCAGAATGTCAGATCACCGCCCCGTTCAAAGCATACCGCAGCCCATTGGTACCCCTTCCCATAATAGAGGTACCATTTGACCGGATTGCTATGGATCTAGTAGGACCCCTAATAAAGTCTGCTAGGGGACATCAGCATATATTGGTAATATTAGATTATGCTACCCGATATCCGGAGGCAGTTCCCCTACGTAGCACCTCTGCTAAAAACATAGCAAAAGAGTTAGTACTTCTGTTTTCCCGGGTCGGAATTCCTAAAGAGATCTTATCTGACCAGGGAACACCATTTATGTCCCAAGTAACAAAAGAGCTATGTAAACTCCTAAAAATCAAGCATCTCAGAACCTCAGTCTATCATCCACAAACAGATGGTTTAGTGGAAAGGTTCAATAAAACCTTAAAGAGCATGTTACGCCGGGCGGTCGATAAGGATGGGAAAAACTGGGACTGTTTGTTACCATACCTGTTATTTGCCATTAGGGAAGTTCCCCAGTCATCCACAGGCTTCTCCCCGTTTGAACTATTGTATGGCCGACATCCAAGGGGCTTACTGGATATAGCCAAAGAAACTTGGGAACACGAGGTTACCCCTTACAGAAGTGTAATAGAGCATGTTGCCCAAATGCAGGACCGCATTGCTGCAGTCCTACCCATAGTGAGGGAACACATGGAGAAAGCTCAAGAAGCACAAAGGAATACGTATAATAAGGGTGCTAGGGTCAGAATTTTTTTTCCAGGTGATAGGGTACTAGTTCTGGTTCCCACCGTGGAGAGTAAATTCCTTGCTAAATGGCATGGGCCATATGAGGTCTTGGAAAGAGTGGGAGAAGTAAATTATAGGGTAAGGCAGCCAGGTAGGAGGAAACCTGAGCAAATTTACCATATAAACCTACTCAAGCCCTGGAAAGATAGAGAGGTCTTGTTAACCCTAGTACCCCCAGGTCCGTCAGAGAATCAAGAAACTGACCCAGAGGTTAGCATAGCTGAAACACTGTCCGTGCATCAGAAACGAGAGGTCCAGAGTTTAGTGAGAAGGAACAAAGAAATCTTCTCTACACAGCCAGGTAAAACTAACGTAATTAAACATGACATAGTCTCTGAACCGGGGGTCCGAGTTAACCTTAAACCGTACCGAATCCCAGAGGCCAAGAGAGAGGCTATAAGTTTAGAGGTTAAAAAAATGCTAAAACTAGGCGTAATTGAGGAATCCCAAAGTGGGTGGAACAGCCCTATAGTTTTAGTCCCAAAGCCAGACGGTACAACAAGGTTTTGTAATGACTACCGGAAACTAAACGCGGTGTCAAAATTTGATACTTATCCTATGCCCAGGGTGGATGAACTTGTAGAGAGACTGGGCAAAGCCCGATATCTCACAACCCTAGACCTAACAAAAGGGTACTGGCAGGTTCCCCTCACAGAAAGGGCAAAAGAAAAAACAGCCTTCTCAACCCCAGACGGCCTCTTTCAATATAAGGTGCTGCCTTTTGGCTTACATGGAGCTCCCGCCACATTCCAAAGAATGATGGATAAAATTTTAAAACCACATGTTCGGTACGCTGCCGCCTACCTGGATGATGTGGTAATCCATAGTGAAGATTGGCAGTCCCACCTTCCAAAGGTCCAAGCTGTGCTCGACGCAGTTCGGTCTGCTGGACTAACTGCTAACCCCGCTAAATGCACTATTGGTCTGGAGGAGGCCAAGTATCTGGGGTATTCTATTGGTAGAGGGTTACTCAAACCACAAACACTCAAAGTAGAGGCGATACAAAATTGGCCAAGGCCAGTCACAAAAAAACAAGTAAGGACCTTTTTGGGGTTAATTGGCTACTATAGGAGGTTTATTCCCAATTTTGCAACTAAGGCAACCCCACTAACCGACCTCACAAAAGCAAGAGGACCGCTAATGGTAAAGTGGTCCCCCGAAGCCGAACAGGCCTTTAGAAGCCTGAAAGAAGCTCTCTGTGCCCAACCAGTGTTGGTCACACCTGACTTCTCCAAAGAGTTCGTAGTCCAAACCGACGCATCTGAGGTAGGGCTGGGGGCGGTACTCTCCCAGGAGTCTCAAGGGGAGGAGCACCCCATCCTTTATTTAAGTAGGAAACTAAATCCCCAGGAGAAAAATTACTCCATAGTCGAGAAAGAGTGTCTCGCAATAAAGTGGGCTGTAGAGACACTCAAGTATTATCTGTTGGGGAGAAAGTTCCGATTGGTCACAGATCATGCACCCCTTACCTGGATGTGTCAAAATAGGGAGAAGAACGCTAGGGTGACCAGGTGGTTCCTAAGCCTACAGCCCTTTAAATTTTCTGTGGAACACAGGTCAGGGCACAAACATGGCAATGCCGACGGGTTGTCAAGGATGCACTCCCTAATATCCATGGTCGCTCACCCCTCGAGGTCTGAGCTGGGGGGGAGGATATGTGACAGAAACCAGGGGTTGGTAATAAACTCCATATACAGGGCTCCCAGGATACTGAACAGTTTCTGTCCTGTCTAAGCTGAACAGGGCAGCCTCGTGGTACAGGCACTCCATTCCACAGTTTGTCTGCTGCCTGTTTTCTGTCACCTGTCATGCTGATTAGAGTTCAGGTATATAAGACCTGTTTCCTGTTTCCTCTGGGCCCCGCCCAAGAGCCTGGAAGGCTGCTGAACTGCAGAGGGGTGAGAAAGCCTCTTTCCCAAATCGCTTCATTCATTCTGTTAGTTTGTCTAAAGACTGCAAAGGTACTTATTTTGTTGGTGGAAGTGGACAAGCCACTTCCAACTCTGAGTCAGGGACATCTAAGTTTAAGTTATCGCTCAGACGAGCAGCTTTTTGTTTGGCTTTGTTTTCTGTTTAAACTGTGGCAGTCTCAGTGCCTGGGACTGAATAAACCAGGCATAGCCTGTTTAAAGGAACAGTACGTGACGTCTCATCATTTAACCTACCCTAAAAGACCGTGTTCTAACAGTCCCGGACAGACGGCGGAGCCCCGGAGTAAGCCGTTTGTCACAATACCCACACACACACACCGCTATATACCCACACACACACACATACCGCTATATACCCACACACACACACCGCTATATACCCACACACACACCGCTATATACCCACACACACACACACCGCTATATACCCACACACACCGCTATATACCCACACACACCGCTATATACCCCCACACACCGCTATATACCCCCACACACCGCTATATACCCACACACACCGCTATATACCTATATACCCACACACACCGCTATATACCTATATACCCACACACACCGCTATATACCCACACACACACACAGCGCTATATACCCACACACACACCGCTATATACCCACACACACCGCTATATACACACACACACACCGCTACATATCCACACACACACAAACCGCTATATACCCACAAACACACACCACTATATACCCACACACCGCTATATACCCACACACACACACACACACCGCTATATACCCACACACACACACACCGCTATATACCCACACACACACAGACCACTATATACCCACACGCACACACACCGCTATATACCCCCACACACACACCGCTATATACACACACACACCGCTATATACCCACACACACACAGCTATATACCCACACACACACACAGCTATATACCCACACACACACACCGCTATATACCCCCACACAAACACCGCTATATACCCCCACACACACACCGCTATATACCCACACACACACACCGCTATATACCCCCACACACACACCGCTATATACCCCCACACACACACCGCTATATACCCACACACACACCGCTATATACCCACACACACACCGCTATATACCCACACACACACCGCTATATTCCCACACACACCTATATACCCGCACACACCTATATACACCCTTATATAGGTGTCTATGAGTATATAGGTGTGTGAATATATGTAACTAGAGAGGGAGATATATATATATATATATATATATACACACACACAAACATACATACGAGAGAGATATGCTATCTACATACCATTTAGGTGTATACACATACACACACAAATCAAATCAGCTTTATTGGCATGACGAAAGAACATTTCAGTATTGCCAAAGCGTGAATAGTAAGGGGTGGGGGACAATAGTTACACGGATACTAGGGGGTAGGGTATAATGATTGCAGGGTATATGGGTAACAGTTTCGCGCAGGGGTGTGGGGGTTAGTGGACATCTCTCAGCTTGTGGCAAGTGCTGATATAGTGTGCAGCCAGTTCTGCTGTGGTTTCATCTTCTCTCAGGAGGATCGCTATTTTTTGGTTTTCCTCTATATTATTAAAGTTCTGGATAACAGCAGTGAGTTTCTCTAGGTGGGAAATCCTCACTTCAGAGTATTTTGTGCATCGCAACAGGAAGTGCGTTTCATCTTCTACCTCACATCTTTGGCACAGTCTCATCTCCCGGGGCTTCCAGTTCTGTCTGTGTCTGCCTGTTTCTATTTCTAGGCTGTGGGCACTTATTCTGTACTGGCCCAGGGTCTGTCTCTGTTTTGGGTCTTTCACCTTCAGTAGGTAGGGTGCCAGAGTGTATTCTCTCTGTAGGCTGTGGTAGGTCTCCAGCTTCTTTGAGCGCTGGATATAATTTTCCCATCTTGTCACATACTGCTTCTTCATTTCGTTGGAGATTGAGTTGATTTCTTTTTTCGGCAGGTTGTTAATCTGTGTGGGGTTTTGTCCTTGGAGTGAGAGGACAAGTTGTTTGATGGCACACGGTTAGTGAGAAGGTCCTGGCTTCACATTGCTCTGTAGCAGTAAGACTGTGGGTGGCTGGTGTTTAGGTGAGCCCAGAATGTCAGTGCTCTCTTCTGTACAGTGATCAGTAGAGGAAAGGGGCCCAGCTCAGCCCGGCATGCATTGTTTGATGTACTCCTGTGTACTTGGAGAAGGTGTTTGCAGAACTCCAGATGCAGTACTTCTGTTGGGCTGGTATCCCATTTTGTGGAGTCTGGGTATGTTACAGGGCCCCACATCTCGCTGCCATACAGAAGGATGGGTGTGATGATGCTGTTGAATATTTTCATCCAGATTCTTATTGGTGGTTTGAGGTGGTACATCTTTTTCATTATTGCATAAAATGCTCTGCGGGCCTTCTCCTTCAGTGTATTTATGGCCAGGTTGAATTTCCCTGATGAGCTGATTGTTAGACCAAGGTATGTGTAGCTCGTTGTCTGTTCCAGTGCATTGTCGTCCAGTGTGAATTGAGATATGGTTGGATGTTTTTTAGATTTTTTCTGGAATACCATTATTCTGTTTTTTTCTAGGTTCACAGAGAGTGCCCAGGTCTGGCTGAATTTTTCTAGTATTGCCAGTTTCTGTTGGAGGCCTTGTTCTGTTGGAGACAGCAGGAGCAGGTCATTTGCGTATAGTAGAGACTTAGGGCCTCATGCAGTAAGCCCCGATAAGGCTTTTTCGCCATTTTTTCGCCATTTTTTGCCCTCCAGATTCAGTAAGCGCCGATAAGTGGGAATTATCGGCAACTTTTCTTCCCGATAACAAATTATCGGCATCCGGCTGCCGATAAGCCACTTATCGGCACTTTTTGAACTCGGTGGAATTCAGGTAGCCCCGATCAGCTTTTCGGTGCTGATCGGCACTCCAAAATGGAGAGTTTTCCGACAATTCCTCCCGCCAACTAAAGTTGGCAAGTTGGTGGAGGAGAAGCATCGGCCCGGGCGACACTTAGAAAAAATCAGCCCTTTTTCCTGCCTGTGACTGATGCCGGGAGTCTCCGGAGCTGATACCCGCACCGGAGCCCCCCGGCATGCATCCGAGGCAGGAAAAATGCATGTACAGCCCACGTCATTACCTTAGCAACTAACCGCTAAGGCAAGGAAGGGGTTAACCCACCGTGCCAGCTTTATTGTGGGTAGCGGGGGGTGGGTGAAGGGGGTATTTGGCCCTTGTTGTTTGTTTTGGGCTTGCGGGGGGGTTGCGGGTGCACTTAACCCCTTCACGACCGTAGCAGTTAATACCGCTACGGTCATGAAGGGGTTAAGCCCTCCCGCTACCCCCCCACAAGCCCAAAACAACCACCGTTGGGGATAATACCCCCTTCACCCACCCCCACTACCCACAATAAAAAATAATCACACACAACAGCCCCACACTAAATAAATAAATAAATCTAAATAAATAAATATCTCTATATAAATAAATATATATATAACCCCAACAACCCCTAACATACACATATATGCACATCAATGATACTATAGGCCGGCGGGGGCCCTCGGGTGTTACCCGCAGGCCTGCAGTACCAATGATGTGCCCCCCCCCCCCAAAATAATGACTAAACACATACATACTTATAAAGAAATAACCCCCCCCCGCTTAACACATACAATATAGTAATGGCCACAATTACTATTATCCATTAAATGAGATAATAGTGAATGTTCCCATTTTAAATACAATACGTGAGGGGAAGGGGAGTGTGGTGATAGCTCCAGCTACTGTCTAGGAGACGGTACCAGGGGTAAAGAATATGAACACAAACTGCACTTGCCTAGGCAAGAAAAAGGACCCCTTTACAACAAGCACTCGTATGGTGATGGACGTGAGGATATAAAATAAACCTTTATTAATGTTAACGGGTAAAAAGGGAAAGTGAAGGAATAGACATACACTAAAAGAAGTATTAAACAGGTACTTGTAAATACTATTAATTAAACTGGTTGAACGTAGGGAACCCTACAACATCTGGCACAGACAGGATAGATATTTAGTTTGTGCCACAGGGTGGTGTAGGTGTAAGGTACAGTAAGGACAGATCTAATGTCTATTATTAATATCCCAAGTGGCTAAATTTATGGATATTTATCACCACACCTGATTGGATTGTAGCTCTAAGTGAGTACACATAGATGTATCTGGAGTAGTTCTTGCATAGTGTCTTATGCTCCTAAGGTGGATATTAATAGTATACTTCTATCCAAAAATGGTACTCAATGTGCCTTAGAGTAAACAACATGAAAAACATTGAATAAAAAGGGTCCCTATAGACGACGCATAAGATAAAAAAAGCTACTATGTAGCTAGGGGAATCAAGCTTTTAAAGGTAGGGAGCCTTATATTGGAATACAAAATATACATAGGCTCCCTAAGAAGGTACAATGACATTAGTAATTTACTGTCATAATGTGCCTGAGCCTGTAGGGAAGCAGTGATATGTATATCATACACGGTAGATTATAGACTGCCTCTCAGGTACCTCCGTAGACGCAGCACATGTAAGTACCAGAGGTAAGTATGTAATTCAGTGTATTGGCTGACGTATTCACTGATATTTGGAAGTCATAACTCAGGATAAATAGGTAACAATAGCTGATGTGTAGGCTAAATATAAGTCACTAAGTTACTATATTCAGTACATAGTAGTTGCACAACCTCCTCCCGGTGTGGTGTATTAGTACCACAGAAAATTAGCTAACCGGGTGGGGGAAGAATGTATATAGAGTAACAGTGAGCTATTATATCAGTCGTTGAATGCTATCACATATATCACTGAGTTACTATGGACATAAATGTGATGTAAATATAACACAGGTAATCTGCAGTGTGTTGAAATAAACAATGTACCAGGGTAAGTGGTACCTGAGTGACCAGAAGCAGATCCCATGAAACAGTATTGCGTTTGGTAAGTAATAACAGCCACTATTTGACTGACTTTGGACGTTTAAGGACATTTGGCCTTGGAGCCCAACTTTCCCTTCAGCCTGCCAGCTGTTCCTTTAAGGCAACGGGCACTATCGCGCGCGGGCGCGCAGAGACTTCCTGTTGCTCCGTAGGAGGAAGTGAGGCGTGTGTCTACACGCGGTGCAGAGCTGTGGACCCCGCACACCAGCCCCCACGGCCGGAGCTGTTCCGGTTACCATCGTAAGGACTGACTGGTGTCTGAGCCGCAGTGGAGCAGAGGCATCACCTGCCAGGGAGATCATCTCTACGTAGGACTTGTTCCTACCATGCGAGCTTAAACCTTGCTGTATGTAAGTAGGGCTCCAATTTTTGTGCTCCGGATGACCTGCGGTTCCTTGTATTTGCCATTGTCGGTCTTGGCATAGTTCTTTTTAATAAATAATTATTTTAATAATCGCTAGGATTCTTAACTGTTTGTGTGTATTAGTGCAGTACTGCTTACCCTACAGTGTTGCGCTATGATTTTTGTTTGTTTGTGTTCTTTTCTTTGCATGGTCTGTCGAGCAAGTGTGCGGATCCCTTGAGGAGTACAGGACATTCCACTGACTATTTGGCGCCAGGTTTTTCTTTATTTTGGTTTATTCTGTTAGTACTGGCAGTATCACCGGGCAGCCATCCTTTATTATAAGTTTTTTAATATCACACTGTGTATTACACTTTAGCGCTAGTTCACATTTTTTTTCTTCACCATTTCAGTAAATTACTAATGTCATTGTACCTTCTTAGGGAGCCTATGTATATTTTGTATTCCAATATAAGGCTCCCTACCTTTAAAAGCTTGATTCCCCTAGCTACATAGTAGCTTTTTTTATCTTATGCGTCGTCTATAGGGACCCTTTTTATTCGATGTTTTTCATGTTGTTTACTCTAAGGCACATTGAGTACCATTTTTGGATAGAAGTATACTATTAATATCCACCTTAGGAGCATAAGACACTATGCAAGAACTACTCCAGATACATCTATGTGTACTCACTTAGAGCTACAATCCAATCAGGTGTGGTGATAAATATCCATACATTTAGCCACTTGGGATATTAATAATAGACATTAGATCTGTCCTTACACCTACACCACCCTGTGGCACAAACTAAATATCTATCCTGTCTGTGCCAGATGTTATAGGGTTCCCTACGTTCAACCAGTTTAATTAATAGTATTTACAAGTACCTGTTTAATACTTCTTTTAGTGTATGTCTATTCCTTCACTTTCCCTTTTTACCCGTTAACATTAATAAAGGTTTATTTTATATCCTCACGTCCATCACCATACGAGTGCTTGTTGTAAAGGGGTCCTTTTTCTTGCCTAGGCAAGTGCAGTTTGTGTTCATTTTAAATACATAAACAGCAATAAATACATTAAATACATATAGTACTCACCCATTTCCGGCTGCCACGATGAAGGCCATCCTCCTCTTCATCCTGCCCATGCCCCATCCGCTGCTGCAAAACAGACACAAGAATGAAAACATCCAAAGTAATGTCCCCTAACCCCCTAATCACCATAGCGGTTATTAACCGCTACAGTCATTAAGGGGTTAACCCACCCTCACCCACCACTCGGGATGCATACATACAATCCCTCACTACCCCCACACCCCCCCTGTGAGGCCTAACCACCCTCACCCACTACCCACAAGGGAGGCCTACCCACATACCGTTGGGGAACCCCCCCTCCCCCCACCCCCAGTACCGACAATAAAAACAATACAGTGACACATCATTCTATTTATTAAATACATTACCCACCCCCTGTGCCCCCCCATAAATACAAGATTTATCCTTTTACATACAGGGTTCATAACGCAGCCCCACGCGAGTCCCCGGTGGGCTGGCGGGGCACCTGACAGACCTACAGGGTACCAGCAGCCCTTTTCAAACAGGTTCTGGAGGCCTGCTGGTGGGTCCCGCCAAGCGCCATGGCCCCCAGGTGGTCTCCTTGGGTCACCGTGGGCCACAATTGGGTCCCCACGGTAGGCCCAAGGATGTCTGGGAGCCCCGGGTCAGACCCACAGGTGTCTGCGGGGCCTTGGGTGGTTCCGACGGGGGTCTGGGGAACTCACGAGTGCTCACTACGGGTCTGCAGTGCCCCCACAGAAGTGGGACCACACAGCTTCATCCCCGCACCTATGGGTCGGCGGTGCTCCCACAGAAGTGGGACCACACAGCTTCATCCCCGCAGACTACGGGTCGGGGGTGCCCCCACAGATGTGAGGCCACCGCTTCATCCCCGCATGTGTCACCCGTGGAACCACCAGCCTGATACCCGTGGGATACCCGAGGAGACCCAGAGGTGGTCTCCAGAGGTCCCACGCAGAACCACGGAACAAACCCTGAATGTAAAATAAATAAACCTGGCCTATACATTCAATACATACACCCCACCCCCCCCCCCCCCCAACACCTACAGTACAATAATGTGCAAAATAACTATTATCCAGATATGGATAATAGATTATTTGCCCATTATTAAAAACATTAACTAGCATATTCAAATAAATAAAGTACTACTGACCTCATCAATAAGAAGTCTCCGTCGCCAGCAACATCCTTGTCTTGCCCACAAAATACATAGCCAATACAAAGCCAATACATTGCAATTACATTCAGATATTAATTAACCCCTTAAACACCTTATCGGATAATAACCGCAAAGGTAATTAAGGGGTTAAGCCACAGTGGCCCGATACCCACCCTTCACCCATGAATTTGTACAGTGGCTTCATCATGCAACTATATATATATATATATACACAGAGAGAGAGAGAGAGAGAGATATATATATACACACATAAATGATGAACCAATATACAAATAAATGTAGAAGGGTTATCAAAACCATACTGTACTACAAATAACACTTCTCCATACAGACACACTACATTAAAATCAATTTCCTTTAATAATCCTAACTGATCTTACAATGTAAATCATCAAATGCCAATGAAAAACCTCACATTCCAATCAATACATTGCATTTACATTGTATATATGATGCCTAAAATCTATGCACCATATAAATGCTGTAAATTAATGTGAACAATAACATTACAAGCAAAATACAAATACCTCCAAACAAGTAAACTATTTTAACCAATCAAGTAAACAAAAATCAATCATGTGAAAAAATATAAGTACCAACCTGAATACAAACTTTAAAACCAAGGCTAACCGTGACCTCAAACACACAATACAATACCAAGGATTACATCTATCTAATTGTAAAAAACATTAAACACACATTGAAGCATAGCAGCATAGCCAAAGTAATTTAAAACACATCAAATCAAGCTTTTAAAATAACAACATTTCTTTTCCTGTATGTATATATCTCTCTAGACATATATACATACATACATACAGTGGCAAGAAATGATATACCACAAATAAATAAATACACATGGTTAAAAAAAAATCTAAAATAATTTACAAGTTCAATTCAATACATTTCTTTAGTTCACTTACCATTACTTGGCCATCACGGTCCTGATTGGCCCGTGAAAACCATGTGTTTTGGCCGATAAAAAATTCAATGCCGTCACATCCGTTCTCCCCCAAGCCTTTGTCACATGGTATACTAGAGCCAATCAGAGTAGGGATGGAGTTCCCACGCTCTGATTGGCTACCGTACCATGTGAGGCCGGCCATGTTTCTTTTCATGACGTCATCTTAAAGGCAATTGAAGCAAAGCCATTCTGATTGGCTGTGCTTTCATTGCCTTTAAGTGACGTCATCTTTTTTTTTTTTTATCGGCCAAAACACATGGTTTTCACGGGCCAATCAGGACCGTGGGAACCATGACGAAAATGTGACGTCATAGGCCTTTAAAAGCCTATGTCGTCTCATTTTCAAGCCAGACGCCGAGGAGGAAGGACCTCCGGAGAAGAAAGAAGACCAGGGCGTGGCCGAAGGCGGGAAGAAGACCCCGGAAGAAGATAGACGAAAGAAGAATACAGATGAAGATGGATTACAAGTAGAAGACCCGTGGATTGATTTGGATTTTTAGTTTAATGTTTATTTTTTTATGGTTTTTTATTTTATGGGTTCCTGTGTCTGGTGGTTTTGTACGTGAGTAAGCTGTTCAACGGGAGTCGGTGGGGCCAAGTAATGGTAAGTGAACTAAAGAAATGTATTGAATTGAGCTTGTAAATTATTTTAGAGGTTTTTTTAACATGTGTATTTATTTATTTGTGGTATATCATTTCTTGCCACTGTATGTATGTATGTATATATGTCTAGAGAGATATATACATACAGGAAAAGAAATGTTGTTATTTTAAAAGCTTGATTTGATGTGTTTTAAATTACTTTGGCTATGCTGCTATGCTTCAATGTGTGTTTAATGTTTTTTTCAATTAGATAGATGTAATCCTTGGTATTGTATTGTGTGTTTGAGGTCACGGTTAGCCTTGGTTTTAAAGTTTGTATTCAGGTTGGTACTTATATTTTTTCACATGTTAAATTGTTATGTTCCAGGCTTGAATTAGTTAATTGTTTATTTGTTCGGGATGGACTGTCAATTGTTTAGGGATGTAATTAATGAATGCTAATTGATTTTTGTTTACTTGATTGGTTAAAATAGTTTACTTGTTTGGAGGTATTTGTATTTTGCTTGTAATGTTATTGTTCACATTAATTTACAGCATTTATATGGTGCATAGATTTTAGGCATCATATATACAATGTAAATGCAATGTATTGATTGGAATGTGAGTTTTTTCATTGGCATTTAATGATTTACATTGTAAGATCAGTTAGGATTATTAAAGGAAATTGATTTTAATGTAGTGTGTCTGTATGGAGAAGTGTTGTTTGTAGTACAGTATGGTTTTGATAACCCTTCTACATTTATTTGTATATTGGTTCATCATTTATGTGTGTATATATATATATCTCTCTCTCTCTGTGTATATATATATATAGTTGCATGATGAAGCCACTGTACAAATTCATGGGTGAAGGGTGGGTATCGGGCCACTGTGGCTTAACCCCTTAATTACCTTTGCGGTTATTATCCGATAAGGTGTTTAAGGAGTTAATTGATATCTGAATGTAATTGCAATGTATTGGCTTTGTATTGGCTATGTATTTTGTGGGCAAGACAAGGATGTTGCTGGCGACGGAGACTTCTTATTGATGAGGTCAGTAGTACTTTATTTATTTGAATATGCTAGTTAATGTTTTTAATAATGGGCAAATAATCTATTATCCATATCTGGATAATAGTTATTTTGCACATTATTGTACTGTAGGTGTTGGGGGGGGGGGGGGTGTATGTATTGAATGTATAGGCCAGGTTTATTTATTTTACATTCAGGGTTTGTTCCGTGGTTCTGCGTGGGACCTCTGGAGACCACCTCTGGGTCTCCTCGGGTATCCCACAGGTATCAAGCTGGTGGTTTCACGGGTGACACATGCGGGGATGAAGCGGTGGCCTCACATCTGTGGGGGCACCGCCGACCCGTAGTCTGCGGGGATGAAGCTGTGTGGTCACACTTCTGTAGGGGCACCGCCGACCCGTAGATGCGGGGATGAAGCTGTGTGGTCCCACTTCTGTGGGGGCACCGCAGACCCGTAGTGAGCACTCGTGAGTTCCCCAGACCCCCGTGGGAACCACCCGAGGCCCCGCAGACACCTGTGGGTCTGACCCAGGGCTCCCAGACATCCTTGGGCCTACCGTGGGGACCCAATTGTGGCCCACGGTGACCCAAGGAGACCACCTGGGGGCCATGGCGCTTGGCGGGACCCACCAGCAGGCCTCCAGAACCTGTTTGAAAAGGGCTGCTGGTACCCTGTAGGTCTGTCAGGTGCCCCGCCAGCCCACCGGGGACTCACGTGGGGCTGCGTTATGAACCCTGTTTGTAAAAGGATAAATCTTGTATTTATGGGGGGGCACAGGGGGTGGGTAATGTATTTAATAAATAGAATGATGTTTATTATGTGTCACTGTATTGTTTTTATTGTGGGTACTGGGGGTGGGGGGAGGGGGGTTCCCCAACGGTATGTGGGTAGAATAAAGAAAAAACACAGCGCACAACGCTCATAGTGCATTAAAAATTACAATGTGATGCAAATAAAGGTGAGTATTAAGCGTACATTTATATAAGAAAAACAGGCATTGGAGGGTTAATGTTACCCATACACCACTCGGGACGACAGTGAGGAAGTCTTCAGTGTGCAAACACACCACTCCTGCCGTCACGGTCACTTGCACCCAGACTGGGTCTTGACTGGTAACCAGCTCCTGTTGTGGACAGCAGTTCAGCAGGGCTCACAGTACACACAGTGTCCTCAGATAGGGCAGTCTTGGCAAAAACACGAACCACGCTGTCCTTCACTCCGTCCGGTACTTCCGTGTTAGTGACGTCACTCGGGAGCGTCAGCGCGTCGTAGCCCTTCCAGACAGCGTTATGGCCCGCAGGAGGATGATATATAGTCCAAAAGTTCTCAGAGCAGCTAGAGTTCTAATTTCCAACGCGTTCTAACTAATTGTCCCCAATAAACATGTTATTCTGCCTTAACCCCTTCATTGCCTTAGCGGCTATCCGCTATGGTAATGAAGCAGCATTTCTGTATTTTTAATAATAGTGTACAGTGAGCAGGGGGTCCCCTGAGCTGAACCGGGTTGCTTTGTGGACCAGGGACCCCCTGCTTCCAGAGTTACAGACCCCGGTGTGGGGCACCGGTGCCAGTGTCGCCGCCATATTTATAGCGGACACGGCGCAAATGGGGTGCAATAAAGATGGCGGCGACACTGCCACCCGATGACACATTCCGGGGCCTGTAACTCGGGAAGCAGGGGGTTCCTGGTCCACAAAGCAACGCGGTTCAGCTCAGGGGACCCCCTACTCACTGTACAGGCATACCCCGCATTAACGTACGCAATGGGACCGGAGCATGTATGTAAACCGAAAATGTACTTATTAAAGTGAAGCACTACCTTTTTCCCACTTTACGATGCATGTACTGTACTGCAATTGTCATACACGTGCATAACTGATATAAATAAGGCATTTGTAACAGGCTCTATAATTTCCCCGCTTGCGCACAGCTTTGGTACAGGTAGGGAGCCGGTATTGCTGTTCAGGACGTGCTGACAGGCGCATGCGTGAGCTGCCGTTTGCCTATTGGGCGATATGTACTTACTCGCGAGTGTACTTAAAGTGAGTGTCCTTAAACCGGGGTATGCCTGTACACTATTATTAAAAATACATTCATGCTGCTTCGTTACCGTAGCACATAGCCGCTAAGGTAAGGAACGAGTCTTTATTGATGTGTGTGTTTTACTCATAGTGTAGATGTGCAGGGGGTCTCCGGAGCAGAACCGCGTTGCTTTCAGGTCCGGGGACCCCCTGCTTCCCGAGATACAGGCCCCTTTATGGGGTGCCGTATCCCTCTGCTTGGTTTACATGCCGCGGTCACGTGATCGGAACATTTAAATGCAGAGGGATACCGGCACCACATAAAGGGGCCTGTATCTCGGGAAGCAGGGGGTCCCCGGACCTGAAACCAACGCGGTTATGCTCCGGAGACCACCTGCACATGTACACTATCAGTAAAAGTTGTTTATAAATACTTTATTTTTTGCCGATGTTTGCGCTGAGAGAGCGGCTTGTGTCTCTCTGCTGCAAACATCTATCGCCAGACAAGGCCTATCGGAAGGCTTAACGGGAGCCAGGCTGTATCGGCACAGGTCATCGGCAGCTTTGCTTTCGCAGTGATTCGGCAGGGATCGACATGGATTCGGCCCTTACTGCGAGGGCAAATCGCCAAAAAAAAAAATATCCGCCACCCTTCCCGAAAAGATTTTATCGGGGCTTACTGCATCGAGCCCTTAATCTCAGTTCCAGCCAAGTTGAGCCCAGGTGCTGAGGAGGATTGTAGGGCTGCTGCGAGCTCATTGATGTACTGCACCGACACACTTTATTCGAGCAAATACCCAGTATGTACCTGGCAGATACCTGGAATGCGCCGCTCCTCACCTCTGACAAGCCCCGTTGCGTTTGCCTTCCCAGCCTGGGTTCATGCCTGGCTGATGGGCGGCTGATCTGTTAAATGATAATGATTAGGATTTAATAGGCTGCAATGCTTCGCGTGTCTACCAGATGGCATAAATTCATGAATTGTAATGCAGTATATATATATATACTGTGCAGTATTGCAGCCAGCGGGAATAAAATGCTTCAATCCCTGCCTGGAAAATACCTCAATGCACTCGGGCAGAAAACAGTCACAAACCTCAATACACCCGGGTATACCCGAATTCGTGGGACTAGCCGAGCTCGAATAAAGTGTGTCGCCAGTGTAGATGTTAAAAAGTGTGGGACTCAGGCTGCAGCCCTGTCTAACTCCACGGCCTTGATGGAAGAAGTCTGTCCTTTTGTTATTTACTTTCACGCAGCATTTGTTTTCGGAGTACATACTTTTGATCGTGTCGTATGTTCTACCCCCTATTCCGCTCTCTAGTATTTTCAGCAATAGGCCTGGATGCCAGATGGAGTCGAAGGCTTTTTTGAAGTCCACAAAGCAAGCAAAGATTTTGCCCTTGTTGGTGTTGTGGACATGTTTATTGATCAGGCTGTGTAGGGTATAGATGTGATCCGTGGTGCGGTGGTTTGGCAGGAAGCCTGTCTGGCTCTTACTCAGTACACTCTGCTCTGTCAGGAAGGTGAGGATTCTGCTGTTCAAGATGCTGTTGAACAGTTTCCCCAGGGTGCTGCTGACACAGATTCCTCTGTAATTGGATGGACACACACACACACACACACCGGGAGAAAAAGCACAGCCCCCTCCCCCCGCACTCCCCCCTGACCGGGTATCCCCCCCGACCGGGTATCCCCCCTCACCGGATCCTCGATGTTGGGGTCCCCCCCGAGCTCCCCGGGCTCCTCCTCCTCCAGCTCCTCTTCCTCCGGCTCCTCCAGGCCTCACTGTCCGGCCTGGGCTCCCGGTGTTGCAGCTTCCCCCAGTGCTCTCCTCCCTCCTCCTCAGCCTGGGCTCCGGCGACTCCTCCTCCCGCCGCTTCCTCCTCCTCCTCCGCCGGGTCCCAGCAGCTCCATGTCCCCGCCTCCCCCGCTCAGCACCCCCTCCATGTCCTCCGGCTCCTGCACAGCCCCGCTCAGCCCGTTCTCATAGTCTGCCCCACCGCGCAGCGCCACCGCCATTTTACTGCGACTGAGTGCCCGGGCCGCGCGGACCAACCCCCTTTATCCCCAAACAGGGCAGGGGTTGGCTGCGAGCGCTGTCCGTCATGGCCAGTGGCGCCGCTGATTGGCTAGGCGTTTCCGATTGGATTGCGCATGCTGTCCGTCGGGAACGTAGGCTGCTGATTGGTCGTCGTCGTTTCGCGTCACAGCCGGGTGGTTTATTGGATGCTCGCTGCCAAGAGCGGGGCTCTCAGGATACGCCTACAGAGCTAGGTTCCAGGCCTGCTCATTGGGCCAGACAGCTGCCAATCACTTTCCCAGCACTGTTACTCATATCCTAAACGGAGATTTTCATTCCGGTGCGTGCGCACTGCGTGACGTCACTAGATTGCTCTCTGGCTGCAGAGTCCTCGCCCCACACAGGAGGCCGCCATTTTGGAATTGTTATGCCATTTTAACGAGCCCGCCTTCAAAATATGTCGCCCCATATAACCTCTCCCTATTACCCCATATGACCTCTCCATGTAACTCCTCCTATTACCCCATATGACCTCTCCATGTAACTCCTCCTATTACCCCATATGACCTCTCCATGTAACTCCTCCTATTACCCCATATCCCCGCTCCCTATAACTCCTCCTATTACCCCATATCCCCGCTCCCTATAACTCCTCCTCTTACCCCATATACCCGCTCCCTATAACTCCTCCTATTACCCCATATCCCCGCTCCCTATAACTCCTCCTCTTACCCCATATACCCACTCCCTATAACTCCTATTACCCTATATAACCGCTCCCTATAACTCCTCCTCTTACCCCATATACCCGCTCCCTATAACTCCCCCATATACCTGCTCCCTATAACTCCTATTACCCCATATAACCGCTCCCTATAACTCCTATAACCCCATATAACCGCTCCCTATAACTCCTCCTATTACCCCATACACCCGCTCCCTATAACTCCTATAACCCCATATACCCGCTCCCTATAACTCCTCCTATTACCCCATATACCCGCTCCCTATAACTCCCCCTATTACCCCATATACCCGCTCCCTATAACTCCTCCTATTACCCCATATACCCGCTCCCTATAACTCCCCCTATTACCCCATATACCTGCTCCCTATAACTCCTATTACCCTATATACCCGCTCCCTATAACTCCTATTACCCCATAAACCCGCTCCCTATAACTCCTATTAACCTATATACCCACTTCCTATAACTTCCCCTATTACCCCATATACCCGCTCCCTATAACTCCTATTACCCTATATACCCACTCCCTATAATTTCCCCTATTACCCCATATAACCGCTCCCTATAACTCCTCCTCTTACCCCATATACCCGCTCCCTATAACTCCTCCTATTACCCCATATACCCGCTCCCTATAACTCCCCCTATTACCCCATATACCCGCTCCCTATAACTCCTATTACCCCATATACCCACTCCCTATAACTCCTATAACGGCCTAGTGTGCCTACTGCGTGGTTTACTTACACCCCCCTAACAAACTGAGACGACACAGTTTTGTGGAAGTAAAAATGGTCACAGCTTTATTGTTTTAACAATACCTGCAAATAACTGTCAGCCATAATCTTAGTCCTTTGTCATCCCTATTCTCGGTATCTTCCGGCGGGGGGAGCCCTCCTCCACCCGCCCTAATCTACCGTCCACCAGGAGAGACACTCTCCGCCGCGAGAGACACTCTCCACGGCCCCCGTCTACCTTTACTGGGAGAGACACTCTCCACGGCCCCCGTCTACCGTTACTGGGAGAGACACTCTCCACCGCGAGAGACACTCTCCACGGCCCCTAGGTCCCCCTTATCAGAGCCGCCTGGGCCTACCCGCATAGGATAGAGCCCAGTTGCCTAAGATTGGTGCCAGGGGTACAGCGACCGACCGCCTGCGTCGGCGCCTCCAGCCCGCACAATCTTTTCAGAGGAACCGTTACCTGGCGGCCCATCCGCATCGGGTGGAGCCCCATTTCGGGAATTCACGGTGTCCCTACGATGACTGGCCTGACAGTTCCGCCACCCGGAGGACCCAATAAGGCCACTTACTGGGGACTCACCCCACAACTGAATATAATTATATATATATATATATATTTTTTTTTGCACCCGGGGAAATCATTAACTGAGCAATGGGGGGGGGGGGGGTGTGAATGGGAACCCCAATCGTCCCAATTTTATCCCCTTTAACTCACCCCCCCACTGGTGTGTGAAAAAAAACCCTTCTAAACCCTCCTCCAAGAAAAAACCACCTTCTCCCGGTCGGGGTACCCCTTTAGCCAACGGCCCACACCGCTAAGGCTGACCGGTGTTAGCGCCTTCCCTCTCCCCTGGCTCCGGTTGCCCAGGGCCTTTGAAGCACTTCTTGACGGGGTGGCTACCCCCGCACCGGCTACACACATGCCTAAACTTGCAACCCGCCCCCAGCTTGCAGTGTTTATCATTAAACGCCCAACACTCCCTTTTATTGCCCCTGCTTGTTGAATCACTCCCAGGCCGATCGCCTGGACCCTTGGGAAAGGTGGCGTCGCCCCCCTGCTTACCCCGTCCCACTAACTTCATCCACAATTCCATGTCCATCTTTCCCAAACTCAACCGTGTATCCCCCTGCCACCTGTGCCTGAACTGCTCGTCATAATCCCGCCACGCTGACCCCCGTGTTCGTCATGTATGTTCTGTATCACACTCATGTATCTCATCACATTATGCAATTCCCTGGGATGTTTTGAAAGGAAACAGTCCCCGAACACAATGAAACCCATAACCCAGTTTGCGTTACTCCTCACTACCTGCCCTTTCTCGCCTGCCTCTCGCGCGCGTTGCCTCTCTGCTCGCCCCTTTACAGACAGCTTGAACATATCCACCTACTTCCTGTTACCTATGTCTCTTTGTGTTCTCCTAGGCAGGTGTGTGTACAGGGGGCTAGTTTCAACTGCAAACGAAGCCGCCCCTTTGTCTTTGCGCGCTTTGCGCTTTCCCTTATTTGTCCTACTCCGCTTTGCCGCCTTGCTCAATGCCTCTACCTGTTTCCTTATGCGCTTTACCCCTGGGGTCTCGTCGCTGTCTGCGCCGCTGCTTGTGCCTGACTCGCTGCTCGCTCTTGCGCTCTCACTATCCTCACTGTCTGACCCCTGGGACTCACAGTCCGACCATGACCAAAGCGACCCCCCATCACTAACGTCCCCATCAACATCATCCTCATTATATTCCAAAGCTGCATTTTCATGCTCACCTGATCCTGCGGCTTGTGCACCTGGGTGACCGGTCCTGGGTCTTTTGGCAGCTGCACGGCTCCTGTTACTGCTCCCTGGATCGGCGACGCTTCCCAGCGCCATTGGTGCCGGCGCATCCGCCTGGGGAGGTGCCCGGGGCACTGGGGGGCACCCCGCAGGCAGGCAGGCAGGCAGGCAGGCAGGATGTATCCAAGGCAGGTGCCGGCGCGCCAGGGGCGTCTGGCGCAGGTGCACTGGGGCATGGTGTGTGGGTGCCTGCGCAGGCGGCGCCGGTGGGTATGGCGCGTAGGGGGCAGGTGCATACGGCGCAGGGGCGTAGTGCGTGTGATTTGCCGGTGCGTACGGGGGGGCTTGGGACGCGTGGGCGTAAGGCGCTTGGGGGTAAGGCGCTTGGGGGTAAGGCGCTTGGGGGTAAAGCGCTTGGGGGTAAAGCGCTTGGGGGTAAGGCGCTTGGGGGTAAAGCACTTGGGGGTAAAGCGCTTGGGGGTAAGGCGCTTGGGGGTAAGGCTCTTGGGGGTAAGGCGCTTGGGGGTAAGGCGCTTGGGGGTAAGGCGCCAGGAGCGCCGGGGGTGGCTCTGCCGCGTTGGTGGGCTGGCTCGGGCCGGCCCTGGGGGGGGGGGTCTGGTCAGCAGGGGGGGGGGGTGTTATGTATAGCAGGGGGGGTCGATGTGCTGTGCAGCGGGAGGGGGGGGCAGGCCAGCAGTGGGAGCGTGGCTAACAGCTGCAGGGGGAGGGTGGCTGGGGGCTGGAGGGGCCGTTTTTGCAGGGATGGGGGGGGCCATGCCAGCAGGGGGAGTGGGGGCTGGAGCTGCAGGGTGATGGCTAAAGTCCTCTACCATGAGGGGGGGTAGAACAGCTCCGGATGGGAGAGGAGCTGGGAGGGGGCTGGGAGCGAGGCTGGGCCGCTTGCTTCCCTCTCCGGATGGGAGAGGAGCTGGGAGGGGGCTGGGAGCGAGGCTGGGCCGCCTGCTTCCCTCTCCGGATGGGAGAGGAGCTGGGAGGGGGCTGGGAGCGAGGCTGGGCCGCCTGCTTCCCTCTCCGGATGGGAGAGGAGCTGGGAGGGGGCTGGGAGCGAGGCTGGGCCGCTTGCTTCCCTCTCCGGATGGGAGAGGAGCTGGGAGGGGGCTGGGAGCGAGGCTGGGCTGCTTGCTTCCCTCTCCGGATGGGAGAGGAGCTGGGAGGGGGCTGGGAGCGAGGCTGGGCCGCTTGCTTCCCTCTCCGGATGGGAGAGGAGCTGGGAGGGGGCTGGGAGCGAGGCTGGGCCGCCTGCTTCCCTCTCCGGATGGGAGAGGAGCTGGGAGGGGGCTGTGAGCGAGGCTGGGCCGCCTGCTTCCCTCTCCGGATGGGAGAGGAGCTGGGAGGGGGCTGGGAGCGAGGCTGGGCCGCCTGCTTCCCTCTCCGGATGGGAGAGGAGCTGGGAGGGGGCTGGGAGCGAGGCTGGGCCGCCTGCTTCCCTCTCCGGATGGGAGAGGAGCTGGGAGGGGGCTGGGAGCGAGGCTGGGCCGCCTGCTTCCCTCTCCGGATGGGAGAGGATCTGGGAGGGGGCTGGGAGCGAGGCTGGGCCGCCTGCTTCCCTCTCCGGATGGGAGAGGAGCTGGGAGGGGGCTGGGAGCGAGGCTGGGCCGCCTGCTTCCCTCTCCGGATGGGAGAGGAGCTGGGAGGGGGCTGGGAGCGAGGCTGGGCCGCCTGCTTCCCTCTCCGGATGGGAGAGGAGCTGGGAGGGGGCTGGGAGCGAGGCTGGGCCGCCTGCTTCCCTCTCCGGATGGGAGAGGAGCTGGGAGGGGGCTGGGAGCGAGGCTGGGCCGCCTGCTTCCCTCTCCGGATGGGAGAGGAGCTGGGAGGGGGCTGGGAGCGAGGCTGGGCCGCCTGCTTCCCTCTCCGGATGGGAGAGGAGCTGGGAGGGGGCTGGGAGCGAGGCTGGGCCGCCTGCTTCCCTCTCCGGATGGGAGAGGAGCTGGGAGGGGGCTGGGAGCGAGGCTGGGCCGCCTGCTTCCCTCTCCGGATGGGAGAGGAGCTGGGAGGGGGCTGGGAGCGAGGCTGGGCCGCCTGCTTCCCTCTCCGGATGGGAGAGGAGCTGGGAGGGGGCTGGGAGCGAGGCTGGGCCGCCTGCTTCCCTCTCCGGATGGGAGAGGAGCTGGGAGGGGGCTGGGAGCGAGGCTGGGCCGCTTGCTTCCCTCTCCGGATGGGAGAGGAGCTGGGAGGGGGCTGGGAGCGAGGCTGGGCCGCCTGCTTCCCTCTCCGGATGGGAGAGGAGCTGGGAGGGGGCTGGGAGCGAGGCTGGGCCGCCTGCTTCCCTCTCCGGATGGGAGAGGAGCTGGGAGGGGGCTGGGAGCGAGGCTGGGCCGCTTGCTTCCCTCTCCGGATGGGAGAGGAGCTGGGAGGGGGCTGGGAGCGAGGCTGGGCCGCCTGCTTCCCTCTCCGGATGGGAGAGGAGCTGGGAGGGGGCTGGGAGCGAGGCTGGGCCGCCTGCTTCCCTCTCCGGATGGGAGAGGAGCTGGGAGGGGGCTGGGAGCGAGGCTGGGCCGCTTGCTTCCCTCTCCGGATGGGAGAGGAGCTGGGAGGGGGCTGGGAGCGAGGCTGGGCCGCCTGCTTCCCTCTCCGGATGGGAGAGGAGCTGGGAGGGGGCTGGGAGCGAGGCTGGGCCGCTTGCTTCCCTCTCCGGATGGGAGAGGAGCTGGGAGGGGGCTGGGAGCGAGGCTGGGCCGCTTGCTTCCCTCTCCGGATGGGAGAGGAGCTGGGAGGGGGCTGGGAGCGAGGCTGGGCCGCCTGCTTCCCTCTCCGGATGGGAGAGGAGCTGGGAGGGGGCTGGGAGCGAGGCTGGGCCGCCTGCTTCCCTCTCCGGATGGGAGAGGAGCTGGGAGGGGGCTGGGAGCGAGGCTGGGCCGCCTGCTTCCCTCTCCGGATGGGAGAGGAGCTGGGAGGGGGCTGGGAGCGAGGCTGGGCCGCTTGCTTCCCTCCCATCTCCGGATGGGAGAGGGGCTGGGAGCGAGGCTGGGCCGCTTGCTTCCCTCTCCGGATGGGAGAGGAGCTGGGAGGGGGCTGGGAGCGAGGCTGGGCCGTTTGCTTCCCTCTCCGGATGGGAGAGGAGCTGGGAGGGGGCTGGGAGCGAGGCTGGGCCGCCTGCTTCCCTCTCCGGATGGGAGAGGAGCTGGGAGGGGGCTGGGAGCGAGGCTGGGCCGCCTGCTTCCCTCTCCGGATGGGAGAGGAGCTGGGAGGGGGCTGGGAGCGAGGCTGGGCCGCCTGCTTCCCTCTCCGGATGGGAGAGGAGCTGGGAGGGGGCTGGGAGCGAGGCTGGGCCGCCTGCTTCCCTCTCCGGATGGGAGAGGAGCTGGGAGGGGGCTGGGAGCGAGGCTGGGCCGCTTGCTTCCCTCTCCGGATGGGAGAGGAGCTGGGAGGGGGCTGGGAGCGAGGCTGGGCCACCTGCTTCCCTCTCCGGATGGGAGAGGAGCTGGGAGGGGGCTGGGAGCGAGGCTGGGCCGCCTGCTTCCCTCTCCAGATGGGAGAGGAGCTGGGAGGGGGCTGGGAGCGAGGCTGGGCCGCCTGCTTCCCTCTCCGGATGGGAGAGGAGCTGGGAGGGGGCTGGGAGCGAGGCTGGGCCGCCTGCTTCCCTCTCCGGATGGGAGAGGAGCTGGGAGGGGGCTGGGAGCGAGGCTGGGCCGCTTGCTTCCCTCTCCGGATGGGAGAGGAGCTGGGAGGGGGCTGGGAGCGAGGCTGGGCCGCCTGCTTCCCTCTCCGGATGGGAGAGGAGCTGGGAGGGGGCTGGGAGCGAGGCTGGGCCGCCTGCTTCCCTCTCCGGATGGGAGAGGAGCTGGGAGGGGGCTGGGAGCGAGGCTGGGCCGCTTGCTTCCCTCTCCGGATGGGAGAGGAGCTGGGAGGGGGTTGGGAGCGAGGCTGGGCCGCTTGCTTCCCTCTCCGGATGGGAGAGGAGCTGGGAGGGGGCTGGGAGCGAGGCTGGGCCGCTTGCTTCCCTCTCCGGATGGGAGAGGAGCTGGGAGGGGGCTGGGAGCGAGGCTGGGCCGCTTGCTTCCCTCTCCGGATGGGAGAGGAGCTGGGAGGGGGCTGGGAGCGAGGCTGGGCCGCTTGCTTCCCTCTCCGGATGGGAGAGGAGCTGGGAGGGGGCTGGGAGCGAGGCTGGGCCGCTTGCTTCCCTCTCCGGATGGGAGAGGAGCTGGGAGGGGGCTGGGAGCGAGGCTGGGCCGCTTGCTTCCCTCTCCGGATGGGAGAGGGCTGCAGCTCTTCCTGCTCGGGCCACTGCTTCCGTGGGGCCGCCCGGCGCGATGTCCGGCGATCAGCTGCCTGAGCCTGGATGCGCCTCGTGCTGCGGGGGTCCATGCTGCTATAGGGAGACACGCTCACAGGGACCTGCAGGGAGAGAAGAAAACAGAGTCAGTGAGTAGCTTTTGCGAGCGCAGGGTTTAAATAGCCCGCCCCATTAGCCCCTCCCCTTGTTGATTCGCGCGCAAATCCACCAAGCCTCGTGGTGGGGGGAAGGAAAGGAAGGCACTTTAAGTACCCCCTGGAGGCACGGGCCATTATGGGCGCGACGGCCCCATTTTGGGACCTCTGCTTCTTCTTTACCCCCATAGGGAGAAGGAGTGGCACTGAGTGGCCAGACACTGGCATTGAGTGTGATGCAGGGAACCTGGTTCAATTCCCGTTGTCGGCTCCTTGTGACCTTGGACAAGTCACTCTCCCTGTGCCTCAGGCATCAAAAAATAGGTTGTAAGCTTGTTAGCTCCACGGGGCCGGGACCTGCGCCTGCAAAATGTCTCTGTAAAGCGCTACGTAAAACTAACAGCGCTATACAAGAACATGCTATTATTATATAACCCTTCCCTGTATTCCCCAATTACCCCATATAACTCCTATTACCCCATATAACCTCTCCCTATAACTCCTATTACCCCATATAACCACTCCCTATAACACCTCCTATTAGCCAATATAACCACTCCCTATAACTTCTCCTATTAGCCAATATAACCGCTCCCTATAACTCTTCCTATTGCCCCATATAGCCGCTCCCTATAACTCCTATTACCCCATAGAACCCTTCCCTATAACTCCTCCCATTACCCCATATAACCGCTCCCTATAACTCCTATTACCCCATATAACTCCTCCTATTACCCCATATAAACCCTCCCTATAACTCCTATTACCCCATACAACCCATCCCTATAACTCCTCCTATTACCCCATATAACCTCTCCCTATAACTCCTATTACCCCATATAACCTCTCCCTATAACTCCTATTACCCCATATAACCCATCCCTATAACTCCTATTACCCCATATAACCCATCCCTATAACTCCTATTACCCCATATAACCACTCCCTATAACTCCTATTACCCCATACAACCTCGCCCTATAACTCCTCCTATTGCCCCACATAACCACTCCCTATAACTCCTATTACCCCATATAACTCCTCCTATTACCCCATATTTTTAGTTTTAAATACTTGGGCATATGGTTTGACTCCCATTAAACATTTATTTATAAAATGTTTTACCAGGAAGTAATACATTGAGAGTTACCTCTCGTTTTCAAGTATGTCCTGGGCATAGAGTTAAGATGACAAATAATACATGGTTACAAATACAGTTACATTAGTGAACAGGGTACTGTATATACATTCCAAGTTGTAGTAGATGTAGACAGAGCACAGGCCGGGAAATCCTGCTTCTGGTATCCAGAGAAGGAAAAAACATCCAGGCAACTCCAAACTAAGATTAATGATCACATTTATTACACGCTAGAAAAACAATAAAAAACAGACTACATGTTTCCCCGGGTCCTCAGATTTGTGTTGGAGAGGATGCGGGCAAAAAGGAGACATGGCTCATATCTGGTGGAATTGCCCCAAAATTCAGGGGTTCTGGATCATGATACAAACAATGATACGAGAGCTCCTGGGGCTAGAGATAGAGGTGGACCCACTGGTCCTGGTGCTGGCTAAACCAATAGAGGACCTACAACCCCAAGAGAACAAAATGATAAGCCACGTCCTCACTGCAGCTCGATGCTCGGTAGCCGCGGCATGGAAAAAAATAAACACCCCCTCCAAGCGGACAGTACTGATACGTGTCAGGGAAATAAGACTAATGGAACTCCTCTCGGCACAGCTGAGTCAAAAGGTTGATAAGTTCCATAAGGTTTGGTCAGTATGGCCAGACAATTAACAATAAAACATAGGGACCATACAAGATTGGAGTTAATAGGACACGCCCCCTACCCCCCTCCTCTCATTTCCCCCTCACCACCCACTCCCCCTCCCTCTTCTTTCTTGCTTTTTTCTCCACTATTCTTGATTTTCTCTGAGAGAGAGATGACCGGAAGCGGCTGCTTCCTAAATAGGTTGTTAAAATTTCAAAAAAAAAAAATGTACAACAAATGTTCTGTAGAATTCAACGGATGTAAGTTAGTCTATAAGATAAAGAAGACAATAAGTGTATTATTTATGTTGTAATATAATCTTATTATATATTGGTGAAAGCACTGTATGCCTGTCTGCATCTTCCTGTGTCCCTAGGGGAAATCTCATTGGTCCCCTGGGCCGCCCGCCCCCGCACCTCTCATTGGCCTGAGGCGGAGTGACGACACACACACACACACACACACTGTTGCTTGGCCTCAATCTCCCCCGTCAGTTGGACCGCAGCTCACCTTCCACACCACCCCCCCCCTCCTCTCCCGGCGCCCCTCCTCTCCCGGTGCCCCTCACTCTCTCCCCCCTCCCCACCTCACCCAAATCCCCACGCTCCGCAACATCCCCAGCCGCACCATCACCCTCACCGTGCACCGCTCCCGGAGAGGGGAAGCGCGGCCCTCCTGCTCAGCAGCAAACTCCAGGCTCCTCCCCCCTCGCTCACAATGAGAAGCGCTGCGCAGCCCGGACCTCCTGCACTCCCCCTCACGTGCGCCAGCTCCCGGAAAGGGGAAGCGCGGCCCTCCTGCTCAGCAGCAAACTCCAGGCTCCTCCCCCCTCGCTCACAACGAGGAACGGAGGGGAAGCGCGGCGCGGCCCGGGCCTCCTGCACTCCCCTCACGTGCGCCGGCTCCCGGACGGAGGGGAAGCGCGACGCGGGCCTCCTGCCACTCTTGCCCCCCCCCCGCCAGCTTCCCGAACTAACCTCCTGCCCCAGCCAGATGCCACGGGGTCAATGTAAGTCACCCACCGTCTCCCACCCACGCACTGTCACCCAGTCACCCACAGACCCACCCAGTCACCCACACACCCACCCACCCAGTCATCCACACACCCACCCAGTCACCCAGTCACTTTCACCCAGTCACCCACTTTCACCCAGTCACCCACTCACTCACCCACCCACTCACTCACCCACTCAGTCAACCTACCCACTCAGTCAACCCACCCACTCAGTCACCCACCCAGTCACCCAGCCACCCACTCACTCAGTCACCCACCCACTCAGTCACCCACCCACTCACTTAGTCACCCACCCACCCACTCACTTAGTCACCCACCCACTCACTTAGTCACCCACCCACTCACTCAGTCACCCACACACCCACCCACCCACCCAGTCACCCACACACCCACCAACCCAGTCACCCACACACCCACCCAGTCACTTTCACCCAGTCACCCACTTTCACCCAGTCACCCACTCACTCAGTCACCCACTCACTCAGTCACCCACCCACTCACTCAGTCAAGTGTCACCCACCCACCCACACAGTCACCCACACACTCAGTCAACTCAGTCACCCACCTAGCTGTCAAGGGGGGGGGAAGCCCAACCCTGTCGTCCGCCCCCCCAAAATTACATCCCGGGCAACGCCGGGTCTCTCAGCTAGTGTTTAATATTTTTTCTTTTTATACACTGTGAAGTTGTAACAGATGTATGTTGAAACCTGTTATTTGATGTCATTCTCTCAAAAAACAATAAAAAATTGACACAAAAAAAAACCAGACTACATGAGCGCACCTACGCGTTTCATGCAACAGCACTTTATCAAGGTGCTACCAGAAGCAGGACTTCCCTGGCTGTGCTCTATCTCCTACAACTCAGAATCTACAACTGGATGGACTGCACGTCACAGACATTTGGCATGTCCCTCGGAGCGTCCAGGTGAAGAGCCGCAGTGCCTTATGCTATACCCTGTACACAACGGACATTATTGTATATATATTCATATACTGGTCGGGTGTTTATTGAAGTGTTAATTGATGTGGGCGTCACGTGGACTCCACTAGACACATCCCCTCCAGTTCAACTATACTATTACTGTGTGGACGCTCCATTTTCATCTGGATACTCATGCCATATACTTTCTACAGACGGAACCGTGTCTGATTATTGAGCACTACACTCACTCTCCTATTACTGTATATACATTATATAAAAGACATTGCATGCACAGTTAGAGATAATATATATTATAGGCGTATGTAACAGACCTAACTCCTGTTACTAGTTTTAAATACCTGGGCATATGGTTTGACTCCCACTTAACATTCGCGATGCACATTGATGCCCTGACAACCAAGACCTATGCCAAACTAGGGGTACTTTACAGGAACAAATCCTCCCTAAGTCTCCTGGTCAGAAAGCGTATTGCACAGCAGATGCTAATGCCAATTATTGACTATGGAGACATAGTATATGGCTCGGCACCACAAACCCACCTTAGCAAACTTAACACCCTCTACAACTCAATTTGTCATTTTGTTCTCCAATGCAACTATAACACACATCACTGCGAAATGCTCAAAGAACTAGATTGGTCATCACTCGAGTCTAGGCGCAAAGTTCACCTTTCCTGTCTTGCCTTCAAATTCTTTATGGGCAAGCTACCCAGCTACCTGAACAAGCTCCTCACCCCTACCACATGCAGCACTAATCACCTGAGATCAGACTCTAAAAGACTGTTCATGGTCCCAAGGCTCAACAAAGCATCCGGCCGCTCCTCCTTCTCCTACCGTGCACCCCAAAACTGGAACAACCTACCAGAGACTCTCACATCCACCACAAGTTTAAGTTCTTTAAAATCTAAGGCTGTCACACATTTTAATGTGGTCTGTAACTGTTTCATACGCCCATAATACAAATTATCTTTAACTGTGCATGCAATGTCTTGTATATAATGTATACCCTGCTCATTATGTAACTGTATTTGTAAACATGTATTATTTGTCTTAACTCTGTGCCCAGGACATACTTGAAAACGAGAGGTAACTCGCAATGTACTACTGCCTGGTAAAATATTTTATTAATAAATAAATAAAATAAATAGATTAAAATGTGAGAGCCTTAGTTTTGAAAGAACTTAGACTGGTGGCGGGTGTGAGAGTCTCTGGTAAACTGTTCCAGTTTTGGGGTGCACGGTAAGAGAAGGAAGAGCGGCCGGATACTTTGCTGAGCCTTGGGACCATGAACAGTCTTTTGGAGTCAGATCTCAGATGATAAGTGCTGCATGTGGTAGGGGTGAGGAGCTTGTTCAGATAGGGTGGATAGTTTACCCAGAAAGTATTTGAAGGCAAGACAGGAAACTCTATGAGAAACACTTTTCCAGTTTGATTGGAACTAAAATGATCTTTTTCGAGGTTCTTATGAATACATAAACAACACACAGAACCCCAGCAAGAACTTTTGGGGAACCCCTGAGCCATGCTCAATAGCTCTCCTTTTTGACACTTATATACACATATATATATATTGTGGGGGATCAGGGGTTCCCAAAAAGAGCTTGCTATGGTTCTGTGTGTTGTTTGTTAACTTATTTTCAGCTGTTGGAGGTTAGTGGCTCCTCCTTCCCAGGGTTTAACCCCGCCCCTCCCCACTTCCCAAGTCAGCATTTCCTTTTCATTTAACTGGATATAGATCCAATGTTGATCTTTCTCCCTCCTAAGGCTGCGCTTATAGTGCCAGCGACGGCGATGCGAATTCGCCCGAAAACAAGCATTGCCGCCGCGTGCGCTTGTAGTGCACGCGACAAGCGACGGAGCCATCGCCAAAACCGCCGGCAAAATTAGATTTTTCAATGGCCGTCGTGTCACGTGACGGCCCTTTAACAAATCAAATTGCGGGAATCCTGTGGCGACGAGTGACGTAACCCATCGTGTCGCCGTCGGCGGCACTATAGGCACGGCCTAATAGAGGTAAATGAGAATTTATTTATTTTTGTTTCCCAAACTTTATTTAACATATATTCACTTACAAAATAGAACTTTCCAAGAAAATGCACACAAAACACTCAAAACAAAAAGCACAGACCTCAACTAGATACCCGTGGGTCTATTGGCTACAGTTTCCGCTGCAAACATAGGACAAAACCAGTGCAAAACACAGACAACTGTGTAATTATTTTGCACAAACTTTGCCCCAGTTCTGCAGCCTCTAGACTTTGGTGAATAACCCAGTCAATTAAGTGATCTTTTTTCACATTTAATTTCTTATAAATGTATTTCGCTTCTCCATTGTTCAACAACACAGGGCAAAAGAAATTGGTGAACATGAGATTTGTACAAACTTCGTCATGAGCACAAATGCAGTGAAACAGAACAAAAGAACTTCAGAAATTCAAGTAAAGAACTTGTCTTACACAGTTTAGATTTTGGTCTTAGCTCTCACTATGTGATTACGTTGATAACGTAACGATTTGTGACTTTAAAATGTATAAGAAAAAAATGTAAAACGCAAAGTACTCAAATCCTCACATAGTAAATTCAATAACCACTGCAGAAGCAACACTCTACAACCCATTATCCATCAGACAGCACGTAGTACCATATGTAGTCCTTGCTGAACCTATGAAAATGTGGAATTTAGCCTTGCCATATTTTGCACCGGCAGACCAATAGATCTGGTATTGTCTTAAACACTAATTGCAAGCACATAAGGAAACGCCTCTGTAAAAAATTATTGCAATTCATTGAATTTAAAATGGTTATTTTCTGGTATATGGATCATTAACATTATAGCCTTGGCACATCCTCATATTATGTGGGTACTATCTGAATTGCCAACGGTATAATGTACTTACAGACATACCCCGCATTAACGTACGCAATGGGACCGGAGCATGTATGTAAAGCGAAAATGTACTTAAAGTGAAGCACTACCTTTTCCCACTTATCGATGCATGTACTGTACTGCAACCGTCATGTACGTGCATAACTGATGTAAATAACGCATGTGTAACAGGCTCTATAGTCTCCCCGCTTGCGCACAGCTTCAGTACAGGTAGGGAGCCGGTATTGCTGTTCAGGACGTGCTCACAGGCGCATGCGTGAGCTGCCGTTTTCCTATTGAGCGATATGTACTTACTCGCGAGTGTACTTAAAGCGAGTGTCCTTAAACCGGGGTATGCCTGTACTCAGTTTGTTACTAAAACCTCTGGCATGGCAAGTAGTGTAAAACTTCCCTTAATTCCCATAACTAATTTACTACCACTTAAGTTTTTTTACCCACTTAAGATTCTTTTTCTTGCAAATACTTTAGTGCAAAAAACTCAACCTGTGAATTTTGAATTGGTTCATTTCCCTGTGGCAATAAGATTTTAAAATCAATCACATTGCGTCAATGTTGGAGGAGTCTGCAATGTTGTTGAAAAATATATATATATATCTCACCTGTCTAAGCTTGAATGTGATGGGTATCACGGTCGGCAAAGTTACCGCATAGTCAAGGGGTTCAACTACAGCATTATTTCCTCTTTATTAAGTAGACATATAGAACATTCCAATAATATGCTGTGTTCGGCACGAAGCAAAGTAATACTATAATGGTGTGCTCAGATTAGCAATAAACAGAAAGCAACTTTAAGTCCATAAAATTAGCTATTTCCAGAAATGTCTTTGGAATTATGTATTGCCCATTATAGTTGTCAAACCTAAGTAACCATGCGATTGCCTAAACCAAAATAAATATGAAAATAAAGGTAAATGAGAATTGTAATCCTAATAGAGGTGTATTAGTATTTTATCTGGTAGTGTTAGGACCTGCGAACTGGGTCTGCCTTGTCGTGGCTCACAGGCTTACAATGCTTTGGCCAAAGGGTTAAATTAAATGACCCTTTTTCAAGAGAATATATAAGTATTTTACTGTGTATTTTTGCAATATTGGATGTAGCATTGGGCTTCTCTGTCGCTTCTTAGGCCGCGGGCATGGTATACAAGACAGCGCTGAGCCGCGCTGAGCCTGCTGTCTTACCCCCTGCATCGGCATGGTGGGTGGCTTTAGTGCATGCCGCCGCCGCCGCACGCTTCTGCAGCCGTGCGGAGCCGAACTTAGTTGAAGCCGACATGAAGATTTAAGTTTTGGCGTAGAGGGCTGATCACGTGACCTGGGAACCAGCCAATAGGAAGGAAGTACCAAGTTTCTACAAGTACCTGCTGATAATCGTGAGTACATTGAAGGAGCAGACTGGTATAAGGTCAAATGGATCCTGCACTTATTGAATTACTCATTTCAGAGGTCTCGGTGAGGGATTCATTATACAATCAGCGTGCAAAATTATACCAGGACAGGATGGTTCATGATAAGCTCTGGAAGGAGATAGGGCTGAATCTGAACATTTCACGTAAGTATTTCCCATACCCCTTACTGGGTCTACACCCCCCCTGTGGTAACATATTTTTCATACCCCCTACAGCGTCCGCACCCCCCTGTGGTAACATTTTTCATACCCCCTACAGCGTCCGCACCCCCCTGTGGTAACATTTTTCATACCCCTTACAGCGTCCGCACCCCCCTGTGGTAACATTTTTCATACCCCAAACAGCAATAATGTAATATGTAATATGTATTATAATAAAATAATTTTTTTAAATTTCTATTTATAGCTGATGTTGCCAAAAATAAATGGAAGAATCTAAGAGATGCTTTCCGCAGAGAATTAAAAAAAAAGGGAAGCCCCCACGATCAGGTGACCCCGGTCCAAGCGCCACCAGCAAATATACATCAACGTGGCCTTACTTTGCAAATATGATGTTCCTGAAGGAACAGATGCTCCCTGCGAGAACCGAGTCGAACCTGGAGGAACCAAGTACACAGGAAGACAGCATCGTTGAGCTGTCCTTCGTCGAAGACGATGTAGTTCCTGTGTGTGTGGCGGCTCCTGAACCAGTCGCCAAGAAAGCCAGGACCACTAACGATTTACGTCGTAAATGATGAATACAGAGGAACAGAAATTTGGACTTCTACATAAAATGATGAAGGACAGCAATGAGGACGTGGAGGTCTTTAAAAGTTTCTTACATGTTATCACGCCAGTAGAGAAAATGTCAAAACTTCGTTTCAGACGAAAATTTCAGGAACTTGTGCATGATACTGTGGAGGAATGTGACGCCTCACAGTATAAATTTATTGACATGAAGTAATACGTTTTCATGTTTAATATTTACAGTTTAAAGTAAAAGTTATTTAAATGTTTTTTTATATGTTGTGTTTTTACTATTTAATACATTTTTTACGGGTTTTGAAAATTGGCTGATTATCTTCTTACTATATATTTGACTTGTAACATGAAAAATATATAAGGACATACATATCGACAAAATGACATACAGGCACACACACACACACACACATCGATACACACACACACAGCGATACACATACACAGAAACACACACACATATACACACACATACACATACATAGATACACACACACATACACACACTGGAGTACAGAGGCAGCGACGGATGTGAGTGACTGGACGGGGGAGGGGAGAAAGGAAAGTACTTATTCATCAAACAAAACACGTTTATTTAGAAATATAAACGATTAACAATGTTAAATACATTCAGTATATCAAAGATGGATATTTGTACATTTTCAGAAAAAGAAACATAGAATTTTTACAGGTCATTTTGCCATGGCACGGCTCCCTCAGCATTGAAGTAATCTTTGAAGGAATCACGTATACATTTTGCCATTTTCCACGGTACATTATTGGCTTTATTTCTCGTGAGTGACCCAGGAAGTACATCTACAGAATCCATTATAGACAGATCATTACAACCTTCCAAATTTATGACCACATTGTGCAGTACAGTCACACATTTCACAATACTTTTTGCATTTGGCACAGATGTTTCTATTGCTTTCAATAGTATTCTCCATTTAGCAGACATTATACCGAATGCACACTCCACGCAACGTCGGGCCCTAGATAGTCTGTAATTGAATATTTCTGCCTCTTGTGTTAAGGCTTTCCTGGGGTACGGCTTCATGAGATATGTCAACAACGGATAGGCCTCATCCGCCAAAAGTACGAGGCAACTTTTCTCTGGTACTTGATGGCAATGTTTTTGCAGTTGGGAACACAATTATACTTTTTTCGATTAACTTGTATAGTGAAGATGCTCTAAACACCCCACCATCGCTTTGCTTTCCATATGCTCCAACATCGATCACTATAAAGCGACATTTTGCATCAGCAACAGCTTGCAACACTATGGAATGATAATGTTTGTAGTTGTAGAACATTGTTCCAGATTTTGCGGGGTGTTTAATTCTAATATGCTTGCCATCTATACACCCTACACAATTTGGGAAGTTCCATTTAAACTCAAATTCCTTAGCTACATCTTCCAAATTGTCAACTGTTGGGAATGGCATATGCTCTGCTTGCAGCGAATTGTAAATAGCAACGCAGGTGCCATGTACTATTGATGCCACCGTGCTTTTTCCCATCTTGAATGAGAAGGCCAAGGCACGAAATGATGTTCCAGTAGAAAGAAATCTATAAAGAAACAAAGAAATAAGAGAACATTTATTACAGTATCTTAACAGCATCACAACTGAACAAATAGAACAACAAGATAATAGACTTATTTATAATATATATATATATATATATATATATATATATATATATATACACATACACACATATATACACATAAGGACACAAACCTCTTTCTGTTTACACACACACACACACACACACACACACACACACACACACACACACACACACACACACACACACACACACACCACACACACACACACACACACACACACACACACACACACACACATAAAAGAGAAAGAGCGGACCCCGCATCCACAAGACAAATAAGGGTGACTAAATACCGACTGTAATAAATACTTAATAGTAAGTCGGTGGTGCTATGGGGACCAAATTATGTGGTATGAGAAAGAGAAAAAAGAAGCCCCAGTAAAAGCACTCTAGTATACCAGTGGAATATACAAATACAAATGTTATTGAATTAGCTGTCACAGAACAAAAAATCTAAAAGAAAGCAATGAATAGTTAAAATCAGGCATAGATCCCCTGTACGTAAACCTTAGCAACCATCCTCTAATAATCAAGTCAAAATGGACAAGAGGTCTCAGATTGAAGAGGTGTGTAAAGCTCAGTGCTGCAGAAAAGGGCTCAGATATGGAGGAATGGCAGTAACCAAGTTAACACATCATAACATCCAATGCTCAATCCAAGGGAGACAAAAAACAGTAATCCCTGCAATGTAGAGTACAAATGTACAATAATAAGAGCAATGGGTGAAAAGGACTTGGAAAGCACACTCCACAAGCTATATACCCGAATCACATATCAACTAAGCATAAAACACACATCATATAATAGAGGAAGCAAAGAGCAGTCGCTCAAAACATAGTTACGTGTCCCAAGGGGGACAAACCAAGGGATCCTGCCTACAGCACCCACTCCTACGCGTTTCGGCAGATGCCTTCAACTGGGAGTGGTGGGGTAGGCAGAGTAATGTGCGAACTTAAAAAGGATTTAATCGCGCCGTAATCGCTGTTTGCCAGGTGAAAATCAGGCATTGTGTATTACCTTAATTGCTCCCTACGGTGTAATCAATAGGTCCGGCTATTGCGCATGCGTAGTGACGTCACAAGTAAGCGCATTGTGTGCCTGATGTGTCACAGGCCCCTTACTAAGATCAAAATAGTAAGGCACTAATCTGCAGAATAAATGTGCATGCGCGATCGGAGGTAAACAGAGAAATACACTGTGAACCTTCTGACCGCGTCCAAGGTACCCATTGCGCATGTGCAAGCAGAACAGGATTGGTCCGGTTCACCAATTTCTTATGCCTTGTGCTTGTGGAACAATGGAGAAGCAAAATACATTTATAAGAAATTAAATGTGAAAAAAGATCACTTAATTGACTGGGTTATTCACCAAAGTCTACAGGCTGCAGAACTGGGGTAAAGTTTGTGCAAAATAATTACACAGTTGTCTGTGTTTTGCACTGGTTTTGTCCTATGTTTGCAGCGGAAACTGTAGCCAATAGACCCACGGGTATCTAGTTGAGGTCTGTGCTTTTTGTTTTGAGTGTTTTGTGTGCATTTTCTTGGAAAGTTCTATTTTGTAAGTGAATATATGTTAAATAAAGTTTTTGGAAACAAAAATAAATAAATTCTCATTTACCTCTATTAGGCCGTGCCTATAGTGCCGCCGATGGCGACGGCGACACGATGGGTGACGTCACCCATCGCCACCGGCGAAAGTTATGTTTCGCCGATCGGCGGCATCGCGGGATTCCCGCAATTTGATTTGTTAAAGGGCCGTCACGTGACGCGACGGCCATTGAAAAATCAAATTTTGCCGGCGGCGGGTTTTGGCGATGGCTCCGTCGCTTGTCGCGTGCACTACAAGCGCACGCGGCGGCAATGCTTGTTTTCGGGCGAATTCGCATCGCCGTTGCCGGCACTATAAGCGCAGCCTTAGGAGGGAGAAAGCCCAACATTGGATCAATATCCAGTAAAATGAAAAGGAAATGCTGACTTGGGAAGTGGGGAGGGGCGGGGTTAAACCCTTGGAAGGAGGAGCCACTATCCTCCAACTGCTGAGACAGCTGAGAATAAGTTAACAACACACAGAACCACAGCAAGCTCTTTTTGGGAACCCCTGGGCCCTCACAAAATATATATACAGTATGTGTATATAAGTGTCAAAAAGGAGTGCTATTGAGCATGGCTCAGGGGTTCCCAAAAAGTGCTTGCTGGGGTTCTGTGTGTTTGTGACGGGAGCTTTGTGACAGGCTATTAATAATACACCAAATACTGGGTTGAACTGAACGAGGCTTAGATATAATAAAGTATATTTATTCCTTAAATAGGTGAACACACAATATAGTACAGTAACAGGCAAGAAGTACACTTACTTTGGGGTTGGGGAATGAGAAGTATCATGTAGCAATTCTCCAGCAATCAGGTAACAATTCAGATGGTATAGAAGACAAAGGATATAGGGTTGACCACAGTTTATAAATCTTTTGTGACCCTATCCTTAACATTAAGTACAGGTGATTGGGCCACAATTACCTGTAGCCAATCTTTAACGTGGGAATACATTTTAATCCATGCCCCTTGCTAGTTAGGACATGCGCACTAGGACCCTGGGGTCTCATTTCTGTAGCCCCACATTTACATTAGGAATGCCAGCCAGTCTACCAAATGGGATTTCTGGCAGGATACTCTTTGTTGGAAGGTGTTAAATGTGACACTTACAGACTGCTCTGGTTTGAGTCGTCTCCGCCCTCAGGTAAACAGTGAGGGTGACAAAATCCTTTGAACAATACTTAAGTCCTAGACATTGGGTCGCTTCCCTGACCATATGCTTCCTTGTATGCAAAGGAATTTCCTCTGGGTTTTATCCCTGCCTTGAGATACAGTGTGATAAGTAAAACACAAACATATTAAAATATCCGGTTCCGTTAGGTCTAGCGGGTCCAAACTACCCAGATCTCAATGCCGGAACTGGGACACCATATGGTCTGAGTTTCAGCCCACTGGGACCTTTGGAACCGGAGTTACACAAATACACCTTAAACCGTTTCCTATTTTAATACAATAAACTCTGCTGTAAATGAAATAACGGTTTTTCACTAAATCCCCATTGAAAACAACGGGCTCCGCCGCCATAGACTTTCAATGGCAAGCCGCCGCCGTTGGCGGCTATGGGAATCCGCCGCCATAGACTTTCAATGGGGCATCGCCGCCATTGAAGTCAATGGGGTTTCTCCGCCATAGCCGGTCAATGGAAATTGGCCGCCATTGGAGTCTATGGGAAAAGTCCCGAACCTTTAAGGGGGTCCATACTCCGTCCAGTTGGTCCGAGAGGGTCAAGGATGGTTCTGCAGTCATGCCGGAGCAGTGACTACTGGTACCCCAAACCCTGGCCCTCTGGACCCTCCGGAACCGGAGCTATGGATTCATGGTTTTCAGCTTTTTACACTTAGTCGGATTCTTGAGCTGTTTCTGCCACCGCCATTGGAACCTATGGCGCGACCCGCTCTCTCGGCACAACCCTTCTCGGGGGTCCAGGATACGGGGACCCGGTGGTCGAGTGGGGGGAGGTCTAGGGACTAGGGGCAAAAAGAATTTTATTTCTGGGTGCCCTAGAACTGTAGATTCCCACGCCACTTATCGTTGAACTTGACTAACAGTGATCAAAGCTCTTTTAGAAAAAGTATCCGCTTTGCGGTTTTGCGGTTTGGACGGCAGCCAACTCGTTCCTTGAATGCGCCGTCGAGGAATCTCCATTGAAGTCAATGAGCCCATTGACTTACAATGGGAAACCGCCGCACCTCCTCTCGGACGCCATCTGCTGGTCTTCGAGGGAAACAGGTCCAAAACAGCAAGATCCGCCATTGAAATGCATGGAGCTCTAATGGCGGCCTATGGGACTCTGCAAAATGGTGCCTGAAAAGGCGGGAAAATTACACAAAGGGCTATAATCACTAAATAACTATTAACCCTTGCCCTCCCGGATGGATCCCAGTGTATGTGTGATGCAGACACTGATATAACAAGATATCACAATAAAGCATGGGGACAGGGGAATATACATTTACATGTTATAACAAGGGTTAAATCACATTTCTGGACCGCAGCTCAGTTAACCCCTTGTCTCCCTGGTGAGGTCAGGGGATGGCCAAATGGGGTGCAACCCCTTTAATACCAGGCCACCCCCTTTCTCCCTCTACAGTGTTGTTTATGTATTCATAAGAACCTCGAAAAAGATAATTTTATCTCCAATCAAACTGGAAAAGTGTTTCCCATAGAGTTTCCTGTCTTGCCTTCAAATACTTTCTGGGTAAACTACCCATCTGAGAGAAAACGCGAGGGTTAGGAAGTGATCACAAAACCACACTAATTGAATAAAGTAATAGGTGAATAATTATGGTAATCAAAAATGTGGGTGCAAACTGTGAACTGAAAAGTGAATCAGAAAAGGGGGGGGGGGGAGGAGAACACAAAATGGATGTGTCTCCTGAAAGAATTCACTATGCTGCACTCCTACATTGTATAAAATTTAACTTTTAATAGATTTACTTAGAGCATATATTACCAAAACGTCATGTAATGTGAATTAAAAATAAATTAAATTAACAATACCAAGCATCCGTGTCAGTGAATGTATGTTAGAATAATCCCAATTTAGCAACTCAATGTTGTTGAGATTGGAAGACAAAGGATGCTATTAGTCAGGGTATAAAACCCCTCTGGAGCACCTATGAGACCAAGAGGTAAGTATGTGAAATTATATATAAATGTAACCTGCTCAGTGAGTATTTAGTGGAAAATCCAGCAGTCCTGCTTAAACATATGAACCACTGGGCACTTGGAGTGATAATTAATGGTATATAACCATCCAGTTGTTTAGGTAGTACAGCTAATAATGTGATAATGGTGGAAAATAATTCACAACATAGTGAAGCTGGCACTCACAGCATTAATACCGGTGAGTTACCCAGCAACAAGCTCCAAGTAGACACATGTGATATAAAGCAGGAAGGCAAGCTCATTGACTGTTGGAGAAAATACCCAACTCATAGGGTCTACATAGATAGAACCAGGAGACTACAGAGCACTACATTAAAACAGCTCCAAGTAGGAGACTGACAACATTGCGCGTCCAACGCGCGTTTCCCTCCAGCAAAGGAGCTTCTTCAGGGACAAATTTGCTGGGGGAAGGAGGACTGAGCCCTTTTATACCCAAACAGTACCTTGATTGTGAAATTAATGATTCCCAGCTGTTGCACATGCGCAGTGTGTCAGTACCCAAAATTAACCACATTAAACTCCACAAACGCTATATAAACGATCCGAATAAGTGGCTGCACATTCAGCCATCAAGATGTTAAGTTAGTGTGGTGAACCGAGCGTTATTGTGGCTTCTAGGGTTGCGTGGCGTTGATCGGCCTGAAGGGAGTGCAATGCGCATGCGCGTGGACTTAGAAATCCAGCCAATGCAGCCCGAACGTATTGCGCATGCGTGGGCACTTAGAAAAAGCATTACCATATTCAAGTCGACGTAATAAACATACGCTGAAACTTAGAAACTAATGCCCAATGCCCATTCAACTACGCATGCGCACAGACTCAGAAATTTGTTGGCAATAGTATCCAACCACGTTGCGCATGTGTGAGGAGTTAGGCAATATTACCAGCATTAAATTAAAAACCAGGAGCCCGAATGGACTCAATGAGGGGTTCACTTTCACACCCTTTATTTGATCTGAGAGGGCCCTTCTGGCCAGACCATCCTATCCTCCTGCCCCTTTAAGACGTGTTTATATGGTTTATTTATGTGTTACTCTCATGAGCAGCCATATCATTCTCTATGTCCATGGTGTTGGTTTCCAGCATTTGGTATTGAAAGATATTACAGTATTATTATCTATATTAATGACTATAATACCAGAGTTCCAAACCCAGTTTTGGGTTTAGTCGTTGTGTACGATGTATGTGTGTAGAATCAATTTGTTTAGATTATAAATACCTTGCACATATACAGTTATCAGTTTTTTAATTTTTTTTTATTATACATTTCATCACTACCTTTAAGCATGACACATTGTGCAGTATATTATTATGGGGGATTATATACAATTTAATATGTGCAATTACTCCTTATACCAACTAGTTTGAAAAAGGTTTTGCAGACCCTTGCCCACTCCTATCTAGATCAGTACCTGTTATGTGTTTAATAATACCCTTTTCATTTGTTAACTTTTAGGGTATAAGCTGATAGTGATCATTGATACACTTCAGCGCTCTACTTGTATCCTTCTCAGCTTACACATGTGCAGTGTGCATTGGCAGAGGCAGTGTATAACCACAGTGTTACTACACATGTGGAATAACATTTGACATTGAATAAGATAAATATTTCTAAGTGCCTATGCAGGCGCGATATGGACATATAATTTTGACATTATTTTCTAAGTCCTGACGCATGCGCAACACGCACGGACTTCAATAGCAATTAGCCATGAAATTTCTAAGTCCGCGCGCATGCGCAATATGCCTGGATTATTGCAGCAGTAAATCTTCAAGTCCTCACGCATGCGCGGTCGTTTGGGCAACTCGGGATCAGTGTCCAAGATCTAGCGCATGATCAATGCGCTTGAATGCACATAGGACAAAATCTCTAAGTGTCCATGCATGCGCAATGGGGTCGGCTAATGCTGGTAATATTGCCTAACTCCTCACACATGCGCAACGTGGTTGGATACTATTGCCAACAAATTTCTGAGTCTGTGCGCATGCGCAGTTGAATGGGCATTGGGCATTAGTTTCTAAGTTTCAGCGTATGTTTATTACGTCGACTTGAATATGGTAATGCTTTTTCTAAGTGCCCACGCATGCGCAATACGTTCGGGCTGCATTGGCTGGATTTCTAAGTCCACGCGCATGCGCATTGCACTCCCTTCAGGCCGATCAACGCCACGCAACCCTAGAAGCCACAATAACGCTCGGTTCACCACACTAACTCAACATCTTGATGGCTGAATGTGCAGCCACTTATTCGGATCGTTTATATAGCGTTTGTGGAGTTTAATGTGGTTAATTTTGGGTACTGACACACTGCGCATGTGCAACAGCTGGGAATCATTAATTTCACAATCAAGGTACTGTTTGGGTATAAAAGGGCTCAGTCCTCCTTCCCCCAGCAAATTTGTCCCTGAAGAAGCTCCTTTGCTGGAGGGAAACGCGCGTTGGACGCGCAATGTTGTCAGTCTCCTACTTGGAGCTGTTTTAATGTAGTGCTCTGTAGTCTCCTGGTTCTATCTATGTAGACCCTATTAGTTGGGTATTTTCACCAACAGTCAGTGAGCTTGCCTTCCTGCTTTATATCACATGTGTCTACTTGGAGCTTGTTGCTGGGTAACTCACCGGTATTAATGCTGTGAGTGCCAGCTTCACTATGTTGTGAATTATTTTCCACCATTATCACATTATTAGCTGTACTACCTAAACAACTGGATGGTTATATACCATTATCACTCCAAGTGCCCAGTGGTTCATATGTTTAAGCAGGACTGCTGGATTTTCCACTAAATACTCCCTGAGCAGGTTACATTTATATATAATTTCACATACTTACCTCTTGGTCTCATAGGTGCTCCAGAGGGGTTTTATACCCTGACTAATAGCATCCTTTGTCTTCCAATCTCAACAACATTGAGTTGCTAAATTGGGATTATTCTAACATACATTCAGACACGGATGCTTGGTATTGTTAATTTAATTTATTTTTAATTCACATTACACGACGTTTTGGTAATATATGTTTTAATAAATCTATTAAAAGTTAAATTTTATACAATGTAGGAGTGCAGTATAGTGAATTCTTTCAGGAGGCACATCCATTTTGTGTTCTCCTCCCCCCCCCCTTTTTCTAAACTACCCATCTATCTGAACAAGCTTCTCACCCCTACCACATGCAGCACTTATCTTCTGAGATCAGACTCCAAAAGACTGTTCATGGTCCCAATGCTCAGCAAAGTATCCGGCTGCTCCTCCTTCTCTTACCGTGCACCCCAAAACTGGAACAATCTACCGGAGACTCTCACATTCACTAGTTTAAGTTCTTTCAAAACTAAAGCTGTCTTACATTTTAATCTGCTCCGTAACTGTTACATACGCCTATAATATATATTATCTTTAACTGTGCATGCAATGTCTTTTATATAATGTATATACAGTAATAGGAGAGTGAGTGTAGTGCTCAATAATCAGACACGGTTCCGTCTGTAGAAAGTATATGGCATGAGTGTCCAGATGAAAATGGAGCGTCCACACAGTAATAGTATAGTTGAACTGGAGGGGATGTGTCTAGTGGAGTCCACGTGACACCCACATCAATTAACACTTCAATAAACACCCGACCAGTATATGAATATATATACAATAATGTCCGTTGTGTACAGGGTATAGCATAAGGCACTGCGGCTCTTCCCCTGTACGCTCCGAGGGACACGCCAAATGTCTGCGCCATGCAGTCCATCCAGGTGTAGATTCAGAGTTGTAGGAGATGTAGATAGAGCACAGCCAGGGAAGTCCTGCTTCTGGTAGCACCTTGATAAAGTGCTGTTGCATGAAACGCGTAGGTGCATTCATGTAGTCCGTTTTTATTGCAATAAATGTGATCATTAATCTTAGTTTGGAGTTGCCTGGATGTTTTTTCCTTCTCTGGATACCAGAAGCAGGATTTCCCGGGCTGTGCTATGTCTACATATACTACAACTTGGAATGTATATACAGTACCCTGTTCACTTATGTAACTGTATTTGTAACCATGTATTATTTGTCATCTTAACTCTATGCCCTGGATATATTTGAAAACGAGAGGTAACTCTCAATGTATTACTTCCTGGTAAAACATTTTATAAATAAATGTTTAATGGGAGTCAAACCATATGCCCAAGTATTTAAAACTAAAAATATGGGGTAATAGGAGGAGTTATACGGGGTAATAGGAGTTATATGGAGTGGTTATATGGGGCAATAGGAGGAGTTATAGGGATAGGTTACATGGGGTAATGGGAGGAGTTATAGGGAAGGGTTGTATGGGGTAATAGGAGTTATAGGGAGCGGCTATATGGGGCAATAGGAGTTATAGGGAGCGGTTATATTGGCTAATAGGAGGAGTTATAGGGAGTGGTTATACTGGCTAATAGGAGGAATTATAGGGAGAGGTTATATGGGGTAATAGGAGTTATATGGGGTAATTGAGGAATATAGGCAAGGTATTTAAAACCAGAGACAGAACATAAAACACAGACAGAGCTCAGTTTTAGAACATCCAGTGAAACTCATACACGGTACAGTGCCTAAATATATATGTATAAATATCTATTAAGTAAAATGGTCTTTTAGTTTGACATTTTTGGCCAAAATTGTTGTAAGCCCCTGAGCCAACGGCACGGCAGACCACATTTCAGGGGTCCTGGCTTGCTTGCAGTATGGTTGTGACAACTCTAATACAGAGTGCTTTTCCTGGTAATGTACAGGTTAATAAAAGCTTCAATCAGACTTAGAACTTTGCAACTAATATTGACAGATTTACTATAAATCATTCTTCCAGTTATTACACAGGTTATTAAGAATTTATATTAGCGTTAGGGACCCCTGAAATGTGGTCTGCCGTGCCATTGGCTCAGGGGCTTACAACAATTTTGGCCAAAAATGTCAAACTAAAAGACCATTTTAGGAAAAAAGAAAAACACAAAAGCGCACCAAGATTGAGATATACAGTGTATTATAAACAATTAAAATTAGTAATATACACTTACATGGATAAAAACTTTAATGATCCTGATCACGATCGTGACTTCTATGGTGAGGCAACAATTGGGATGAAAGGGGGTGAATTCCGTCTCTGCAAACAAGCCCCGCGCGCTGGGACTGTGTCTTTGGCTATGCTGCGTCTTCAGCTCCACACGGTTGTCAGCGTGATGGCCTGCGTGACGCGCATGCGCAGCGGATGAAGCCCCAAGTAGTAGTCCCGAAGATGCCTGCCCGTTTTCAGTTTTTGATCGTGATTAATGAAAAAAGCACTTGTGTGAAGACTGGCTGTATAAGGGTAACAAGCCAGCAACACCCTAAAGACCATTTTAGTTAATAGATATTTATACATATATATTTAGGCACTGTACCGTGTATGAGTTTCACTGGATGTTCTAAAACTGAGCTCTGTCTGTGTTTTATGTTCTGTCTCTGGTTTTAAATATATATTGCCATGCTCAGTAGCACTCCTCTGTGACACTCATATGCTTATATATATGTTGTGGTTATTTTGGGGGTTCAATAGGAGCTTGTTAGGTGTCCAGTATGTTTTACATTTCTTGTTGAATATAGGCAAGGGTTATATAATAATAGCATGTTCTTGTATAGCGGTTAGTTTTACGTAGCGCTTTACAGAGACATTTTGCAGGCGCAGGTCCCGGCCCCGGCTCCGTGGAGCTAACAAGCTTACAACCTATTTTTTGATGCCTGAGGCACAGGGAGAGTGACTTGTCCAAGGTCACAAGGAGCCGACAACGGGAATTGAACCAGGTTCCCTGCATCACACTCAATGCCAGTCAGTGTCTGGCCAGTCAGTGCCACTCCTTCTCCCTATGGGGTAATAGGAGTTATAGGGAGCGGGTATATGGGGTAATAGGAGGAGTTATAGGGAGCGGGTATATGGGGTAATAGGAGTAGTTATAGGGAGCGGGTATATGGGGTAATAGGAGTTATAGGGAACAGGTATATGGGGTAATAGGAGGAGTTATAGGGAGCGGATATATGGGGTAATAGGAGTTATAGGGAGCAGGTATATGGGGTAATAGGAGGAGATACAGTATAGGGAGCGGGGATATGGGGTAATAGGAGGAGTTATAGGGAGCGGGGATATGGGGTAATAGGAGGAGTTACATGGAGAGGTCATATGGGGTAATAGGGAGAGGTTATACTGGGCGATATATTTTGAAGCGGGCTCGTTAAAATGGCATAATAACAATTCCAAAATGGCGGCCTCCTGTGTGGGGCGAGGACTTTGCAGCCAGAGAGCAATCTAGTGACGTCACGCAGTGCGCACGCACCGGAATGAAAAACCTCCGTTTAGGATATGAGTGACAGTGCTGGGAAAGTGATTGGCAGCTGTCTGGTCCAATGAGCAGGCCTGGAACCTAGCTCTGTAGGCGTATCCTGAGAGCCCCGCTCAAGGCAGCGAGCATACAATAAACCACCCAGCTGTGACGCGCAACGACGACGACCAATCAGCGGCTTATGTTCTCGACGGACAGCACGCGCGATCCAATCGGAAAGGCGGGTACGCATCGCCTTGGAAACGAAAAACCAATCAGCGGCGCCGCTGGCCTGACGGACAGCGCTCGCAGCCAATCCCTGCCCTGTTTGGGGATAAAGGGGGTTGGTCCGCGCGGCCCGGGCGCTCAGTCGCAGTAAAATGGCGGTGGCGCTGCGCGGTGGGGCAGACTATGAGAACGGGCTGAGCGGGGCCGTGCAGGAGCCGGAGGACATGGAGGGGGTGCTGAGCGGGGGAGGCGGGGACATGGAGCTGCTGGGACCCGGCGGAGGAGGAGGAGGAAGCGGCGGGAGGAGGAGTCGCCGGAGCCCAGGCCGAGGAGGAGGGAGGAGAGCACGGGGGGGAGCTGCAACACCGGGAGCCCAGGCCGGACAGGGAGGCCTGGAGGAGCCGGAGGAAGAGGAGCTGGAGGAGGAGGAACCCGGGGAGCTCGGGGGGGACCCCAACATCGAGGATCCGGTGAGGGGGGGGGGGATACCCGGTCAGGGGGGAGTGCGGGGGCTGTGCTTTGTCTCGGTGTGTGTGTGTATACACCTAGATGGGTATGTAGATAACGGTGGCGGTGGGTATATAGCGGGGGGGGGTGTGTGGGTATATGGGGGTGGGTGGGTTCATAGCGGGCGGTGGGGGGGGGTATATAGGGGTGGGGGGTGTGTGGGTATATGGCGGTGTGTGGGTATATAGCGGTGGCGGTGTGTGTGTGGGTATATAGCGGTGGGGGTGTGTGTGGGTATATAGCGGTGGGGGTGTGTGTGGGTATATAGCGGTGGGGGTGTGTGTGGGTATATAGCGGTGGGGGTGTGGGGGTATATAGCGGTGGAGGTGTGTGTGGGTATATAGCGGTGGAGGTGTGTGTGGGTATATAGCGGTGGAGGTGTGTGTGGGTATATAGCGGTGGAGGTGTGTGTGGGTATATAGCGGTGGAAGTGTGTGTGGGTATATAGCGGTGGAGGTGTGTGTGGGTATATAGCGGTGGAGGTGTGTGTGGGTATATAGCGGTGGAGGTGTGTGTGTGGGTATATAGCGGTGGAGGTGTGTGTGGGTATATAGCGGTGGAGGTGTGTGTGTGGGTATATAGCGGTGGAGGTGTGTGTGGGTATATAGCGGTGGAGGTGTGTGTGTGGGTATATAGCGGTGGAGGTGTGTGTGTGGGTATATAGCGGTGGAGGTGTGTGTGTGGGTATATAGCGGTGGAGGTGTGTGTGGGTATATAGCGGTGGAGGTGTGTGGGTGTATATAGCGGTGGGCGTGTGGGTATATAGCGGTGGGTGGGCGTGTGGGTATATAGCGGTGGAGGTGTGCGTGGGTATATAGCGGTGGAGGTGTGTGGGTATATAGCGGTGGAGGTGTGTGTGGGTATATAGCGGTGGAGGTGTGTGTGGGTATATAGCGGTGGAGGTGTGTGTGGGTATATAGCGGTGGAGGTGTGTGTGGGTATATAGCGGTGGAGGTGTGTGTGGGTATATAGCGGTGGAGGTGTGTGTGGGTATATAGCGGTGGAGGTGTGTGTGGGTATATAGCGGTGGAGGTGTGTGTGGGTATATAGCGGTGGAGGTGTGTGTGGGTATATAGCGGTGGAGGTGTGTGTGGGTATATAGCGGTGGAGGTGTGTGTGGGTATATAGCGGTGGAGGTGTGTGTGGGTATATAGCGGTGGAGGTGTGTGTGTGGGTATATAGCGGTGGAGGTGTGTGTGTGGGTATATAGCGGTGGAGGTGTGTGTGTGGGTATATAGCGGTGGAGGTGTGTGTGTGGGTATATAGCGGTGGAGGTGTGTGTGGGTATATAGCGGTGGAGGTGTGTGGGTGTATATAGCGGTGGGTGGGCGTGTGGGTATATAGCGGTGGGTGGGCGTGTGGGTATATAGCGGTGGGTGGGCGTGTGGGTATATAGCGGTGGGTGGGCGTGTGGGTATATAGCGGTGGGTGGGCGTGTGGGTATATAGCGGTGGAGGTGTGTGTGGGTATATAGCGGTGGAGGTGTGTGTGGGTATATAGCGGTGGAGGTGTGTGTGTGGGTATATAGCGGTGGAGGTGTGTGTGGGTATATAGCGGTGGAGGTGTGTGTGGGTATATAGCGGTGGAGGTGTGTGTGGGTATATAGCGGTGGAAGTGTGTGTGGGTATATAGCGGTGGAGGTGTGTGTGGGTATATAGCGGTGGAGGTGTGTGGGTATATAGCGGTGGAGGTGTGTGTGGGTATATAGCGGTGGAGGTGTGTGTGGGTATATAGCGGTGGAGGTGTGTGTGTGGGTATATAGCGGTGGAGGTGTGTGTGTGGGTATATAGCGGTGGAGGTGTGTGTGGGTATATAGCGGTGGAGGTGTGTGTGTGGGTATATAGCGGTGGAGGTGTGTGTGGGTATATAGCGGTGGAGGTGTGTGTGTGGGTATATAGCGGTGGAGGTGTGTGTGTGGGTATATAGCGGTGGAGGTGTGTGTGTGGGTATATAGCGGTGGAGGTGTGTGTGGGTATATAGCGGTGGAGGTGTGTGGGTGTATATAGCGGTGGGCGTGTGGGTATATAGCGGTGGGTGGGCGTGTGGGTATATAGCGGTGGAGGTGTGCGTGGGTATATAGCGGTGGAGGTGTGTGGGTATATAGCGGTGGAGGTGTGTGTGGGTATATAGCGGTGGAGGTGTGTGTGGGTATATAGCGGTGGAGGTGTGTGTGGGTATATAGCGGTGGAGGTGTGTGTGGGTATATAGCGGTGGAGGTGTGTGTGGGTATATAGCGGTGGAGGTGTGTGTGGGTATATAGCGGTGGAGGTGTGTGTGGGTATATAGCGGTGGAGGTGTGTGTGGGTATATAGCGGTGGAGGTGTGTGTGGGTATATAGCGGTGGAGGTGTGTGTGGGTATATAGCGGTGGAGGTGTGTGTGGGTATATAGCGGTGGAGGTGTGTGTGGGTATATAGCGGTGGAGGTGTGTGTGGGTATATAGCGGTGGAGGTGTGTGTGTGGGTATATAGCGGTGGAGGTGTGTGTGGGTATATAGCGGTGGAGGTGTGTGTGTGGGTATATAGCGGTGGAGGTGTGTGTGTGGGTATATAGCGGTGGAGGTGTGTGTGTGGGTATATAGCGGTGGAGGTGTGTGGGTGTATATAGCGGTGGGTGTGTGTGTGGGTATATAGCGGTGGAGGTGTGTGGGTGTATATAGCGGTGGGTGGGCGTGTGGGTATATAGCGGTGGGTGGGCGTGTGGGTATATAGCGGTGGGTGGGCGTGTGGGTATATAGCGGTGGGTGGGCGTGTGGGTATATAGCGGTGGGTGGGCGTGTGGGTATATAGCGGTGGGTGGGCGTGTGGGTATATAGCGGTGGGTGGGCGTGTGGGTATATAGCGGTGGGTGGGCGTGTGGGTATATAGCGGTGGGTGGGCGTGTGGGTATATAGCGGTGGGTTTGTGTGTGGGTATATAGCGGTGGGTGGGCGTGTGGGTATATAGCGGTGGGTGGGCGTGTGGGTATATAGCGGTGGGTGGGCGTGTGGGTATATAGCGGTGGGTGGGCGTGTGGGTATATAGCGGTGGGTGGGCGTGTGGGTATATAGCGGTGGGTGGGCGTGTGGGTATATAGCGGTGGGTGGGATAGCGGGGTATATAGCGGTGGAGGTGTGTGTGGGTATATAGCGGTGTGTGTGTGGGTGTATATAGCGGTGGGTGTGTGGGTATATAGCAGTGGTTGTAGGTATATAGCGGGCCGGGGGGGTGGGTATATAGGATTGGGTGGGTTCATAGCGGGCAGTGGGGGGTTACATAGGGGGCGGGGTGGGTATATAGGGGGTGGGGGTGGGTATATAGCGGTGGGGGGGTACGTGGGTATATATAGCGGTGGGGGGGTACGTGGGTATATATAGCGGTGGGGAGGTACGTGGGTATATATAGCAGTGGGGAGGTACGTGGGTATATATAGCGGTGGGGGGGTACGTGGGTATATATAGCTGTGGGGGGGTACGTGGGTATATATAGCTGTGGGGGGGTACGTGGGTGTATATATAGCGGTGGGTGGGTACGTGGGTATATATAGCGGTGGGGGGGTACGTGTGTATATATAGCGGTGGGGGGGTAACTGGGTATATATAGCGGTGGGGGGGTACGTGGGTATATATAGCGGTGGGGGGGTACGTGGGTATATAGCAGTGGGTGGGGTACGTGGGTATATAGCGGTGAGTGCGTGGGTATATAGCTGGGGGTGGGTATATAGCGGTGGGTGGTTGTGTGGGTGTATAGCGGGCGGGGGTGGGTGTATAGCGGGCGGGGGTGGGTGTATAGCGCGCGGGGGTGGGTGTATAGTGGGCGGGGGTGGGTGTATGGCGGGGGTGGGTGTATAGCGGGCGGGGGTGGCTGTATAGCGGAGGTGTGTGTGGGTGTATAGCGGAGGTGTGTGTGGGTATATAGCGGTGGGTGTGTGGGTATATAGCGGTGGGTGTGTGGGTATATAGCGGTGGGTGTGTGGGTATATAGCGGTGGGTGTGTGGGTATATAGCGGTGGGTGTGTGGGTATATAGCGGTGGGGGGGTACGTGGATGTATAGCGGTGGGGGGGGTACGTGGATGTAAAGCGGTGGGGGGGTACGTGGATGTAAAGCGGTTGGGGGGGTACGTGGATGTATAGCGGTTGGGGGGGTACGTGGGTATATAGCGGTGGGGGGGAACGTGGGTATATAGCGGTGGGGGGGAACGTGGGTATATAGCGGTGGGGGGGGTACGTGGGTATATAGCGGTGGGGGGGGTACGTGGGTATATAGCGGTGGGGGGGTATATAGCGGTGGGGGTGTGTGGAGATATATAGTGGTGGGGGTGTGGGTATATAGCGGTGGGGGGGTGGAGATATAATATAGCAGTGGGGGTGTGTGGGTATATAGCGGTGGGGGGGTATATAGCGTTGGATGGGTGTGTGGGTATATAGTGATGGGGGTGGGGGTGTGTGGGTATATAGCGTTGGATGTGTGTGTGGGTATATAGCGGTGGGGGTGTGTGGAGATATATAGCTGTGTGTGTGTGTGTGTGTGTGTGTGTGTGTGTGTGTGTGTGTGTGTGTGTGTGTGTGTGTGTGTGTGTGTGTGTGTGTGTGTGTGTGTGTGTGTGCGTGCGTGCGTGCGTGCGTGCGTGCGCTGAGGCATTCCCCATACAGAGTAATAGCTGGGGGTTAAGGGGTGTCTCAATGTTAATCCTTCACTGCAGCGCATAGCTGAGCTCAAAGTAAAGGGGTTAAGTGTGGTGGTGTTGGGGTCAGGTTCTGTGGGGTCTCACCCGTTTGCTTCCTTCCCCCCCACTCCTCCCTTGCAGGAGCTTGAGGCCATAAAGGCTCGAGTCCGGGAGATGGAGGAGGAGGCGGAGAAGCTGAAGGAGTTGCAAAACGAGGTCGAGAAGCAAATGAACATGAGCCCTCCCCCGGGCAATGGTGAGCACTGACTCCCCCCCTTGTTCTGCCCTCTGTTGGAGAAGGGGCAGAGTAACTCTCTTCTCCCTCTTGCAGCTGGCCCGGTGATTATGTCTGTGGAGGAGAAGATGGAGGCCGATGCCAGGTCCATATATGTAGGAAATGTAAGTACTGCACGGGCTCTGATACCACTGGTCCCCCCCCCCCCCCCCCTTGATAACGGTTCACCGCCTAATGCCGGTTCCTCCCCCTGCCTGACAGCGGTTCTCCCCCTCCCCCCGACTACGGTTCTTCCCCCCTTCTCTGACGCCGGTCCCCTGTCCACCCTGACGCGGGTTCTCTCCCCCGTCTGACGCCTTTCTCTTCCCATGCCCCCCCCCCCCCCACAGGTTGACTACGGTGCAACAGCGGAGGAGTTAGAGGCGCACTTCCACGGCTGCGGTTCTGTGAACAGGGTGACAATCCTCTGTGACAAGTTCACAGGGCATCCCAAGGGGTAAGATCGGGGGGTAGGGGGCATCCCCAGGGGTAAAGTCGGGGGGGGGTGGGGGCATCCCAGGGAGGTAAAGTCAGGGTGTGGGGGGAATCACGAGAGGGTTAAGTCTGTTTAATAATTGAATGCACCGGGAGAAATTAATCCGAAGTCAACTGCTCTCCCTTATTATACCTGGGGTCACACTCCTTTCCATCATGCTCTCTGCCTCAGGTTTGCCTACATCGAGTTCTCCGATAAGGAGTCTGTGAGGACGTCGGTCGCGCTGGACGAGTCCCTGTTCAGAGGGCGGCAGATTAAGGTAACGGTGACGCGGTGACCGTCCCCGCGTGCTGGCTTCTGGCATCAATTTTATCCCCACGGGGCTGAGGGAACAACTGGCAGTGTTCGCCCCTGTGCCCGAGGCCGTGCTGACAGACGAGGATGATGTGGGTTTATTTTGGGTTTTTGATGCATTTGAGGCACGCTCCATATTACAAGGAATCCCAGTCTTGGCGCGTGCTCATGGGTCGGGTCATTGGCGCGTGCTCATGGGTCGGGTCATTGGCGCAGTGTAAATGGTGGGCTGTAGAGGAATCAGATTACGAGGTCCTATTGTTGACTTTCAGGTGGTTCCCAAAAGGACCAACAGACCCGGCATCAGCACGACAGACCGAGGGTTCCCGCGGGCTCGGTACCGCGCCAGGGCGTCTTCCTACAGCTCCCGCTCGCGGTTCTACAGCGGCTTTTCGGCACGACCCAGAGGACGCGTGTACAGGTCTGGCGGGGAGGGCGGTTTCTGTACTGCACTGGTGTTATTGGGGTGGTGACGGGGTGGGACATCTTGCCTCAGACAATCAGCTGCTGCCATTTAGCTGCCGTCGTTTCGCCGTGAAGGTAACCCCTAAAACCCATTGCCCCAAAGCCCTGTAGCCTTGCCCCAAAGCCCTGTAGCCTTGCCCCAAAGCCCTGTAGCCTTGCCCCAAAGCCCTGTAGCCTTGCCCCAAAGCCCTGTAGCCTTGCCCCCTTACCCCTTGTCCTAAAACACGCAGTCACAGGAGACCAGGCAATTTGCACCTTTTTTCCAGGATCATTCACTGAGCAAAACAAGGAATGAAATACATTTAAGTTTATTCGCACAAATTCGCTTACACACAATGATACACAAAATACAGACAAAAGACACTTACTGGCGGTCTGGGGTCAAAAACCTGACTCTTCTAGATGCAGGGAACTCTAAATAAGGGTTTTACCCTGACCGGGACTTAGCCCGGAATCTCCTGGTTCCTAAATCGGCGTGAAGTTCCACACGCCGCCGCTCCCTTCTCTTCTGAGAACTTGGACTTTCTTGACCGAGTTACTCCAAATCTCATGGAACTCAAATCGGCATAAAATCCCAGCCACGTCCGCTACGCTCGATATTGAGAACTTGGCCACAGAAATCGGGATTTAGTCTCTTGTAGGCAGGCTTTTCTGGCTTGACATTGAAGCCGGTTGCTCTGCTATTCGTGTTAGAGCAACTTTGAAAAGCTCGTCCGCGCTCTCACTACCGGAGAACTACAATCTGATTGAAATCTTTATAGTGTTCTGAGTTTCATTCACAAAACTCCGTAACCATTCAGCGCGTGGGAATATCCCCAACCAATCGAAGCCAAGCCAGGTCAGCGGGAAATCTGAAATTGCCAAGAGACATGCGCAAGTCTGCCACCTCCGTCCCTGGCTATCTCAGTGCCACCCGCTGGGACAGGCTGCTCTAGGTCTGGCAGAGCAAATGGCAGCCCAGACGACTGCCATTGTTCCCCGGACCTGGCTATTTCGCCATTCCCTGCTGCCCATTTGCTTATCAAACCTCTGGCATTCACTGGCTGCTTTGAACTCCGATGTCCAGCATACTTACCGGTGCCTGTGGGTTAGCTCGGGCAGCCTGTTTGGACATCGGTCCCGAATGTAAAAAAACACATTACATTAAATACAGTAATTTTTAATACACTAACGTACATGTTTAATATACTCCTGAGTCTCTGGGTACAGGGGATAGAATAAGAAAGATGTTGTACTTTTATTCCTTGCTGCCTTATTCCCCATACACTATCTTTTAGACTGTATGGACTCTGAGTCCCCCCTCAACCTTATATACGGTTGGGGCACCCACAAACCCTATACTGGTTCTGGGCTGCCTGGCACTAGCTGGGTTGCCCCCGTTAACCATGGGGTTCCCTCAGCTACAGGGATACCTGTTAATCTGTGTCTCATTCACCTTTCTGGGCTGTACTGATGCATGGTACCCTAGTGGTGAGTAGCGCTTGCGTTTTCAAGGGGAGATATTGCCAGGACAATGTGCCTACATGTATCCGAGAATCAGGCATTATTCCCGGGTATACAGGCAGTCCTCGGTTATCCGACACAATGCGTTACTCAAAATGGCGTTGGATAGCGAAATGTTGTAAAGCGAAACACGTTTTCCCATAGGAACACTGTTTAAATGAAAGGTTCCGTTCCTGAAGGCATTTTTAATGCTAAAATACACCAAATATTTTACGCAGACAATAAGATATGCAGCACACACATACAGTATATACACTATATAATTTATGTGTATGCTGCATATCTTATTGTCTGCGTAAAATATTCACATATTCACAATATAACATATCACAATATAACATATCACAATATAACATATCACAATATAACATATCACAATATAACATATCACAATATAACATATCACAATATAACATATCACAATATAACATAACATCACAATATAACATAACATCACAATATAACATAACATCATAATATAACATAACATCATAATATAACATAACATCATAATATAACATCATAATATAACATCATAATATATAATAATATAATATAACATCATAATATAACATAATATAATATATAATAATATAATATAACATCATAATATAACATAATATAATATATAATAATATAATATAACATCATAATATAATATATAATAATATAATATAACATCATAATATAATATATAATAATATAATATAACCTCATAATATAACATAATATAATATATAATAATATAATATAACATCATAATATAATATATAATAATATAATATAACATATAATATATAACATAATATATAATTATAATATATAATATAACATAATATATAATATAATATAATAATATAACATAATATATAATATAATATAACATAATATATAATATAACATAACATAATCTATAATATAACATAATATATAATATAATATAACATAATATATAATATAATATAACATAATATATAATATAACATAATATATAATATAATATAACATAATATATAATATAATATAACATAATATAACATAACTTAATATATAATAATATAATATAATGTAACATAATATAACATAATATAACATAATATATAATAATATAACAATATATTATATAGTATAATATATATATATATATATTATATAGTATAATAGATATATAGATATATATATTATATTATATATATATATATATTATATACACATAAACAACTTTGCAAAGCGTCGTAAGAGCGTTGGATAAGCCGTTTTGGTGTTGTAAAAATGAACATAGGTATACATTGCACAGCGTTGGATAAGCCATTCGTTGTAAAGCAAAGCGTTGTAAAACGAGGACTGCCTGAATTTATGGGGGATCGGCAAATCCATGCCCCAACCTCCTACAACGGTTCCTCTGCAAAACCCCTCTTGAAACTCATCCCCTAGCAATCCCTGCTTGATTGCACGCCCGGAAACTCATCCCCTAGTAATCCCTGCTTGATTGCACGCCCGGAAACTCATCCCCTAGCAATCCCTGCTTGATTGCACGCCCGGAAACTCATCCCCTAGCAATCCCTGCTTGATTGCACGCCCGGAAAGGGGAAACACATCGTGCTTTTTATTACATGTAACACATTGGAACAGTACAATGTTACTGGGCACACGAGCTAACTCTGGGACTCTTATACATGGATCAGGGGTAACCAAAACAGACTTAACCTTTATTTGAGCCTGGCTACTCCCTACCGTGTCACACCCATACCGGACCCCTTGCCCTAAAACACCCTAACTGCCAAATACCTTGCCCTAACGCCTATCACCGCCGCAGCTGATTGGCTGCAGTAAGATGACCCAATTCGGAGGAGTTTGGGGAGGAATAAGAGGGTCTCTGCATGCATTGTACATGGGGACAAGCTGTCTGTTACGGGGTCCCTGCTCTGACACGCTGCTTCTCTTTTACAGGGGTCGGGCTAGAACAACGTCATGGTATTCCCCTTACTAAAAATATTACGTTAGGAAGACCTGAAAAAGGCAAAAAAAAAAAAAAAAAAAAAATGAAAAAAAGAAGACCGGAAAGAATTTTAACAATGTTTATTAAGATGAGGTTCCCTTTGCCTCTCCCTGTCTCCTCTTGCCCCCCCCCCTTTCCCGGTCTTTCCTCCATGCCCTGTGTATACGTTTCGTTGGGTGTGCTAGGTAAGGTATCCCCCCAGACTCTGGGGTACTCATGGGGGAAAATGACTTGTTCCCAATGCAGATATGAATGTTTCCGGTGTGCAGTCTTTGGGGTGGGGGTGGGGAGAGGTAGGGTGGTTGCGGGTCCCTCTGCTGTGTTCTGACTTGTCACACTTCTCTGCTCCTTGTATAGCTTGCTATGAGTTTGGGGGGATTCTCCTGACCTTACTGTACCTTGCAGGGTGGCTGCAGACTCCAACTGTCCGCAAGGAATCTGTGTGCTACATCTGTCTGTGTATGTGATGGTGGGCTACCTGATCCAGCATGGGGTGGGAGTTGCGGGTCCCTCTGCTGTGTTGACTTGTCACACTTCTCTGCTCCTTGTATATCTAGCTCTGGGATTAGATATGGGGGGCGGGGTCTCTTGACATCACAGGACCTTAGTGTGGTCAGTGATTGCGGACTCCCACTATTCGCAAGGAATCTGTGCTACATCTGTCTGTATGTGATGGTGGGCTATCTGATCCAGCATCTGCCCCTCCCTCCCTGCTCTGACTGGGTCTGTGTGGATGTTGGGGGGGTATATGCTGAGACCCCTGTTGCCTAGAGTGGGGGGTGGTCTGATAAAACATCCTGCTGTTTGTTGTTTTTTTTTTTTTTTTTTCCTTTTTTTGCGTGTCTTTATCTTCACAGGTTTCTTTTTATGGAAGGAGCTTGTTTTCCTGGGAGAAACCCGGCTGGCCCCTCAAACAGCCTTTTCTTGCTTTTCCTTTTTATTTTTTATTCTGGGGTCTGATTCCTGCCCTCTGCTGGAAACCGAGCGCTGGGAGCCTTCTGTGTGTTTTTTTTTATTTTTTTTTTTTTTTAAATTTTATTTAAAAAAAAAATTTTTTTTTAGATCAGGATTTTCTTTTTTATAGCGTAAGGCAGGGTGGAAAAAATAATAAATTAAAAAAAAATGTTTTCAAAAGGTAGGAGTCTTGTGGTCTTTGCAGAAAGTGTGTGGCTCCAGCATGGTCGGCGCTTCTAGGTGCGGAGGCGGTTAAGTGGAGATCGGAACCGCAGTGACAACCTGGGGGGCTAACGAGGGTCTTTGACACGCCGGCGGCTTAACTGATTGGCCAGTCTGCGGCAGTTCCACTGACCTTTGTCGGGACAGAGTACAGATGGAAAACGTCAGATTTCAGTGTATTTTTATTTAAATAGTGATGCCTTCCGCAACGGGTGATGAATTTCTACCCCCCCATCCCCCTCCCCCCACCCCCCTCCCCCCCATATAATACAAAATAAATAATTTGTTTTAAAAAAAATCCCCAATACAAAACCAATGTGATAATAAAAATAACCCATGAGGCAAGGCCTGCACTTGGCTGGCCAGGTTCTGTCTCTACACGCAGCTGGTCAGGTTCTGTATGTTGGCTCCTGGCTCTGCTGGCGAGGTTCTGGGTGCTGGCTCCAAGCTTGGCTGGCCAGGCTCTGCGCGGTGGCTCTAGGATCTGCTGGCCAGGTTTTGTGCGATGCTTCTGCGTTATGGCTTTGGGCTGTGCGCTCAGCTGGCCAGCTTGTGTGCGACAGCTCTGGGCTCAGCTGGCCAGGCTCTGCAGTAGGTTGGTGAAGCTGTTGGCGTGAGTACAGAGCGCAGACACACTACCTGCCATGTCTTTGAGTGCAGTGGGGGAGGGGTAGAGTGCCGCAGCCTCCTTAGTTGCCAGCACCACCTCCTTCAGTGCTTGACACAGTGCCCCTCCCTCGCCTGCCAGCCATGCCTGCAGCTGGGCACAGCTGAGGATCCGGCCTAGCGTATCCCCAATGAAGACCAGCTTGTGTGCCGCAATCACCAGCTGCTTGCCGTGTCCCACGAAGATGCGGGGTGCCTGCGACCCAGCACTGTCTAGGAAGGTGTCCACGCAGGACAGCAGTGTCTGCAGGTGCCCGCGGCTCTGAGCGGCGTAGAAACGCAGCAACTGGCAGTCCTCTTCTGTAGGGTCAGGACATGCGGGCGTCTGAAATGAGAAATAGTCACGTGGGTTAAATAACAGATCTATTTCCTGACTCCAACAACAGCCACAGATTGAAGGCAATTGTTAAATTGGGTGCGGTTCTCTGCACTGGGCACCAATATCTGCAGACCAGACCTAAGAGCAAATCCCTTGGCGAAGACTGTATTGGGGTCACAGCGCATTACAAATACGAGGTTATCACTCACCGATGTTTCCATATGTGTTTCCCCCCCCCCCACCCCAAAAAAAAAAAATCCCTGCCAACAAACATGCTCACCCATATGACCGCTTCCCTAGATTTTCTAGGTTTGCAATGTTACACCCAACTCGAAGTTCATATTCTCTGCATGTGCTCTTATTAGGGTGTTTTTTGTGAATAGCACAGATGCTGTGATGCTGATCACATGATCTCAATGTTAGAAAGTCGTCATGGATCCGTGGGAATTTCCACACCGAGAAACAATTGTGCTATATGTCTAACCTGTTATTGGTTAAAGAACCCTCTGTTGTGAAATTCTGCAGAACCCCGACCTTCCCTAATTGCATCTGATCTCAGATGTGCATTGTAAATTCCTTGGTATTTGGTACAATTTTCAAATTACCTGAAAATTGTGGGGAAGCCATGGGCTCCTAGGAACCCTGCTTGAAAAATATTGGTCTAACCAAATTATATTCTACCTGGTTTCTCCAGATTTTTCACTCTGTGTTCCTCTTGGTTTATAAATGTAGTTAAGGGAGGGCTCACATATGTGAGGGGAATATATAGTGCAAAGTGTTCTTGGTTTAAATTAAAAAAAAAGTGTCTACTTTGCAAACTCCTGAATGTATACTCGCAATTTAGATTTTAGTTTTGATGGAAATACTGATGTTTTATCCTTTAATGTTAGCCTCTGTCTGTGGCAGAGACGCAAATGCCTCACTATTAATATGTATAGAAAATGGAGGAATAAGTATTGTTAAAACGCTCTCATTGTATAAGAGTTCAGAGCCAGCCATTAATATTGGTGAAGTTGAGCCTTGGGATTGGCCAACACCGGTCCTCAAGGGCCCCCACCTGGTCAGGTATTCAGGATATGCCTGTTCAGTAGTTGACATGTTACACGCTTTGGAACCTCAGTAAACCTGATGAAGGAACCTGAGAGGTTCCAAAGCGTGTAACATAACTTGTTGGTTCAATAAGAGGTATCATACCACCTTCTTCCCCTCCTTTGTTACTACATGGAAGAGAGGATCACCATGGCTACCCACCTCACTTTGTCTTACAACGTTGAGATCGTTTCAACAGCATCACGGCATCTGTCCTGGTTACAAACCTGGCACCCAAGAAAACCTGTCGAAAGACCTTTTTGTTCACTCAGTCGAGAGATCTGTTGGCAATCTGGGATGCCGCTTGAGACTATACGAACATTAATTTATTATCTCCTTGTATGACATTTGACGTAACGTGGGCGTTCTACGTACAATTTGTTGTGTTGAGTAGATAAGCACCGAATATATTTCTCCATTCTGTGTAGCCCTTGCTACAAATATATATATACACGCACGCGTGCGCGCGCTGTGGACAATATAGAATGAATGTGCTCTACCTATCACATGATATGGACCAGGAGATACTGCCTCGCAACACGACAAGAGATATAGGATTGGATAAGAAGAAAGAATGGATAGGATTGTGAGAGCAACTATCACTCAGATAAAGCTAGTGACAGGCTGAGACACAGAGACAATCTGAGAGAAAGGGAGTGACAGCCTGAAAGACACGGAGTTAGTGGTCAGTCTGAGACACAGAGACAGCTAGTGACAGTCAGAGATAGACGGTCCATCTCAGGCCCCAGTGACGGAGTTGAGGTAGGAAGTCCCTCACAAGCAGCAAAAGCAGGTTAAGAAGCGTCTGGATAACAGACACCTGAGACCCCCCATCCCCGCCATTCTGAGTATCCGTTGTGACTGTACACAAACATTTCACACATTTCTCAACCCCAACAGGCCCACGACACAGCTACCCGCCATCTTAAGATAAGAGCTTGAATGCCATGCATTAACATTGGCCTATTGAGCTGCTACAGGGAGCACTGGGACTATGAGGGCAAGAAAAAGTTTGGGAACCCCAATGATAATTAAGAGATTCCCTCGTTTTTCCATGATTAACCTTCGTCAACCAAAACCATCCTTTTCTTAAATATCCAATAGGGTTTATATTAACCAATTCCATGTATTTTGAAACAAAATGATGTATGAATTAGACACAAAAAGTAATTAAGAGTCAGGGTATGTCCAAAAGTAATTGAAACCATGGGTTTAAAAGCTAAATTAAAGGGGATCATTAGAATCAGGTGTTTAAATAATTAGCACTTTAGGGGTGAGTTTGGGAGGCCCCACTCTGCATAAAGATCAGAAACTTTGCGTGTTTGGTCTTTACCATACAAGTGTGTGGAAACACGCCATGCCACGATCAAAATGAGGACCTCAAAAAAGCAGTTATTGATGATCATCAGTCTAGAAAGGGTTACACAACCCTGTCTAAGGATTTGGTGCTCCACCAATCCACTTTCAGACAGATAGTGTACAAATGGAGAAAGTTCAAGACCACGGTCACTATCCAGGAGCACTTCTCCTACCAAATCTCTCCAAGAACAAACCGGCAAATCATCTGGGAAGTCCCAAGGAACAGAACAGAGAGTATTCCAGCCACACATCTCATTGATTCTCGAAAGGAAGGTAAACTGTCGGTGCTCTTGGCGGTGGTGAAAATCCTGTAGTACCCGAACAAGTCACGTAAAAGATGCAGGTATCCACGCACACGGACTAGATCAATAAGTGGTTCATTTAGCAAAGGACAACCAACGTTTCGACTGCCACGCAGTCATTGTCAAGGTGAGGGCTAAACAATCAATCAAGAAAGTGCACTATAAAAACGGAGGTACTTGCCCATCTCACCTCACTGCAGGTGTCCGGTGACACGAAAGTCGAGCCCCCCCGTGACGTCACAACGCTGACGGAGACACGCATACGCAAAATAAAGTGCCCGTCAGCCGACATTCTGCGCAATGAGCCGGCGCCTGCACGGGAGCCAGTGTCAGCCCCCCTCCGTTGCCACGGAAACGCAACGCTCTAAAGGAAAAATAGAGCAACTCGAGTATCTGGCAAGGCAGCAGTGACGTAGATGCCAGAACCCCACTGTGTAACAAAAGAAAGAGGGCCATTTATAGTGCACTTTTTTGATTGTTGTTAAGCCCACCCCTTGACACAGACTGCGTGGGAGTCGAAACGTTGGTTGTCCTTTGCTACATAAGTCACAGAGAACTCCAGAGTAACATCCAAGGATCTGCAGGTCACTCTCGTCTGGGCTAATGAGAGTGTTCATGATTCAACTATCAGAAAAAGACTTAACAAGAATGGTGTTCCTTGAAGGATAGCCAGGAGGAAACCACTGCTCTCTAAAAAGAACATTGCTGACGTCTGAAGTCCACCAAAGAGCAGTTAAAGGTAGACCTTTATGGCCTCAATGAGAAACTTCATTCAAACAGAAGAACCTCATCTCAACCGTCAAGCATGGTGGTGGGAGTGCGATGGTTTGGGGCTGCTTTGCTGCCTCAGGACCTGGACGGCTTGCCATCATTGACAGAACCATGAATTCTACATTGTATCAGAAGATTCTAGAGGAGAACGTCAGGCCTCCCGTTGAGCTGAAGCGAAAGTGGGTCATGCAGCAAGACAATGATCCTGAACATACAAACAGATCTACAAAGGAATGCCTGCAGAAGAAGAAATTCTGCGTTTTAAGCTGAGTCCACGCTGCCGCTGAGCTCGCTCATGCTTGGAGAGCGGTGATGTCACCAGCTCTCCAAGCATGAGCGATCGCTGTCCTGCAACATTTTTAGAGCAGGAGTGGGGAGCGTGGCTATTAGGGGAGGGGGCGTGTCATTGGCTGAATAGCGGCTGTGTGTGTCTATCCATTTTCTCTCTACCCCCTTCCCTCCTCTCTCCCCCATTGCTCTCTCCCCCTCCCCCTCCTCTCGTTTCTCTCCCCCCTTGCTCTCCCTTTCCCTCTCTCCTTTCTCCCCCTCTCCTTTCTCCTCCTCTCCTCCCCCCCTTCTCTCCTTTCTCCTCCCTTCTCTCCTTTATCCTCCCTTCTCCCCCCTTCTCGCCTTGCTCCCCCACACCACACCACTGTGTTTGCCCCCCCACACCACTGTTTGCCCCCCCCCCCCACAACACACCACTGTTTGCCCCCCCCACAACACACCACTGTTTGCCCCCAAACCACACCACTGTTGCCCACCCCCACAGCAGTCCGTTTTGCTCCCCCCCCCACACACCAGAGCAGTCCGTTTTGCCCCCCCCCCCACCTCCCCACACACCACAGCAGTCCGTCTTGCCCCCACCCACCACAGCAGTCCTTTTTGACCCCCACACCCCCCACACCAGTCCGTTTTGCCCCCCCACACACCACAGCAGTCCGTTTTGCCCCCACCCACACCCCCACCCCCACACACCACAGCAGTCTGTTTTGCCCTCACCCCCCCCCCACACCACAGCAGTCTGTTTTGCCCCCACCCACCCCCCCACCCCGAACACCAGTCTGTTTTGCCCCCACCCCCCACACCACAGCAGTCCATTTTGCCCCCCCACACACCACAGCAGTCCGTTTTGCCCCCCCCCCCACACACCACAGCAGTCCATTTTGCCCCCCCCCACACACCACAGCAGTCCGTTTTGCCCTCACCCACCCCCCCACACACCACAGCAGTCCGTTTTGCCCCCACCCACCCCCCCACACACCACAGCAGTCCGTTTTGCCCCCCCCACACCAGTCCGTTTTGCCCCCTCCACTTCTCTCGGCTAGAAATCCCATGTCTGTGTTTGCAGTAGTGACAGGGCATTAGAACACGCCCTCTCTCTTCCCATTGGTCAGAGCAGGGTCATGTGACCCTGCTCTGAGCCTGAAAGTATCCCTGCAGTGTCTCCTCAAGCACAAAGCTTGGGAGAGCGTGCGAGCACGAGCATGAGCGTGCGAGCACAAGCATGAGCGTGCGAGCACAAGCATGAGCATGAACGGGAGAATTCCCATTCACAGAGGTAAGCGCCAAGCGCATAGCGAGCTCAGCGCCAGCGGGGACTCAGCCTTAGGCCCGGGCCATAGAGGGGTGGGGATTGCGGAGGCGCTCTAACGCTGAGGCTCGCCTGCTTCAGTCAGCGCGATTGCACAGACTTGCAGGCGAGCCAGCGTGCGCGAAGGGAGCCGGGGGGAGGTGGTTGGAGGCGGGGCAGTGACGTCGCTGGGCCAATCGCCTGCGATGCACTGACGTCAATGTCACGGCGCCGTGATGTCGACGCTGCCTCAGGCTGATTGGAGGTTTTCAGCCGACAGCGCGCTGAAAAACAGCTTTGCGCTCAGCTGAAAACTCCAAAGCCTGAGCACGCCTGCGGACGCTCGCGTGAGCCCCCTCTCAAGGCATCCTCATTGAGGATGCAGGGGCTCAGCGCGGAGCGTCCGCACGGCTCAGCACGGCCTGTCCATCTATGGCATACGTCACTTACTTGGCCAGGGCCAACACCGGGAAAAGCCTGGAAGAAAGGGACTTACAGCTCAATATTGACTTGACACGTGACAGCCGCGTGCTGACCTCTATCACGGAAGCCGAGAGTAAGAGGAAAGACCTTTTGCTGGAGACCGCATCACAACGCTCCAGCACATCCAGACACTCATCAAGGTCAGCCAAGTCAGTGCAATCTAACGCGTCTAGCGCAAGCGCTACCAAGGCGCGAGCCACAGCAGAGGCCGCACGTGCCAGGGCCAAATATGGTCGGAGAGAGGCAGCCGTAAGGGCAAAAAGAGCACGCATAGAAGGGGAGGAGCAGGCTGCCGCCAATGCCGCTGCGCGTAGAAAGGCCAAATTGGACGCGGACCTAGAAGCTCTAAGCAAAGAAGAGGACGCCGGCACCATAGCCCAAGCCGAAGTCTTAGAAGAAGCTGCGAGACAGGACGGCGGGGATCAACCGTACAGACGGATAGCCTCAGAGGATCCAGCCCAACGCACTGAAAACTACATAAGGAGCCTCTTCAGTGTAAATACCAGCGCACCATCTCAACATGGAGGGAGCGACTCCACAGACATCGAAGACTTGCTAGGTCCACGTGGAGAAGACGCTGTTCCTTTAAGGGTACACGCTACCTGGGACAGCCACAGCCGCAACAGTGATCCACACGCCAGCGCGCACACGGATGCACTACAACAGGCTCGCCATCCAAGTACACCCACACGGGAAAACACAGCCCCTCACACTGACCAGCAGTCACCACGCGTCCACGCCAAGGATGAGGCGACCGCACGGACCCCCCCAGCAACTACCTCAGAACGCGACCAACACGCCGATGCCTCAGGCCTGACAGACATGGCCAAGTATATGATCCGGCGTGACCTGGTGCAAGCAGAACTTACCAACTTTGACAACCGTCCTGAGAACTACCGAATATAGAAGTTTACGTTCAAAGACGCAATCAAGAGCCACAGAGAGACACTATTTAAACACCAACATCTCTTCACACGTGCCTGTCTTTTACCCTGCTTTCCCTCAATAAAGTGAAGAAAAGATACAGAACTTGTTGTGCTTTGAAAAGAGGGCCGAGTTGAAGCTATCTGGGCTAAATCATCTTACATATGACCCTGGCCTCCAGAATAGTAAAAAGGATACCGTGTACCGTGGATGCCTTACAGACACTTACAGGAGCTGCTACTCTAGACTTTATGATAACACAGAGCAGACTTTCAAACAGCAGCAGCTCTATACTGCCAGACAGAGCAGCAAGCTTTATACAGCAAACTGCACACAGCCTGCAGCCTTACGAATAAGCAAGCGGATTCACACTGGACACAGCCAGCAAACAACCTTGCACACAAGGCAGCAGCTTTGCAGACAGACAGTGCACCTTACACACAGAGCCTTGATTGCCTTCTCTGTCTTTTTGAGTCCACCCCCTGCACAGCCCCATAGTGAGGAGCCACCATCTCACCTTACCCTGCGCACGTCCCCACAGCTAGCGCCACCAAGGGCCACGCCACCGGACACCTGCCAGGACACAGGTCAGAGCCACCGGACACCTGTGAGTACAGCTACGCTGAACGCTGCAGGACACCACTCGGCATCATCTGAGACAGTCGCCCATCGCTGACACAGGTAAAAGACCGCACGCCACACGCACTGGCTTAAGGCCTACACACACCTACAGCATGGCAGAACTCAGAGCCTCACCAGACCACGCAGGAGAGCGATCACTCAGACACAGAGACCGCTGCGCAACTGCAACAGGCGCAGGCAGGCGCAAGGCCCAAACGAATAGTCAGACTGACACAAAAGGCCCGTGAAAAATACGAGACTGACATTGAAGCGCTCTGCGCTAAATTAGAGTTGGCCTGGAACACTACCACACTTGGGATACGCAATGTCGCCGGCGCTGGCAATTCTGTACAACAGCTCGAGCAGGCAGTAACTCAATTAAAGATAGACCACTCATGCTACCAAGGGCTGTCAGAGGCATACGCCACTTTCTTGGCCAGGGCTAACACCGGTGAAAGCCTGCAAGAAAGGGACTTACAGCACAATATTGACTTGACACGTGACAGCCGCGTGCGAACCACCATCGCAGACGCCCAAAGCGAGAGAAAAGAGCTCCTCCTGGAGACCGCATCGCAGCGCTCAAACACATCCAGGCACTCATGAAGGTCAGCAAGATCAGCGCAATCTAATGTGCCCAGCGCAAGCACAAACGCTACCAAGGCGCGAGCCACCGCAGAGGCCGCACGTGCCAGGGCCGAAAATAGTCGCAGAGAGGCAGCCATAAGAGCAGGAAGAGCGCGCATAGAAGAGGAGGAACAGACAGCCGCCGCTAATGCCGCCCCCGCCGCCGCCACTGCTGCCGCCACTGCTGCCGCTAATGCTGCCACTGCTACCGCCGCCACGGCCGCTACTGCCGCTACTGCCGCAGCCACTACGCGTAGGAAAGCTGAATTTGATGCGGAACTAGAGGCACTTAATCAAGAGAAGGAAGCCGCCGCCGCCATAGCCCAAGCTGAAGTCCTAGAAGCAGCAGCGCAACAGGATGGCGGGGAGCAACCGTACAGACGGATAGCCCCAGAGGATCCAGCCCAACGCCCTGAAGACTACGTAAGGAGCCTCTTCAGTGTAAATACCAGCGCACCATCTCGACACGAAGGGAGTGACTCTACACACACCAAAGACTTGCTAGGTCCATGAGGAGAAGACGCTGCTCCGTCAATGGTACATGCTGCCTGGGATAGCCCCAGCCGCAACAGTGATCCACACGCCAGCGCGCACACGGATGCACTAAACAGGCTCGCCATCCAGGTACACCCACACGGGAAAACACAGCCCCTCACACCGACCAATAGCCATCACGCGTTCACGCCAAGGAAGAGGCGACCGCACAGACCCTCCCAGCAACTACCTCAGAACGGGACAAATACGCAGATGCCTCAGGCCTGACAAACATAGCCAAGTACATGATCCGGCGTGACCTGGTGCAAGCAGGACTCGTCAGCTTCGACGACCGCCCTGAAAACTACCGGACGTGGAAGTTCACGTTCAAAGACGCAATCAACAGCTTGGGCTTCTCAGCAAGGGAAGAGCTCAACCTGCTATCCAAATGGCTGGGAAAAGAATCCAAGGAGCACGCGAAGAGACTCGGGACGGCAAACGCGAACCACCCCCAAGTAGGTCTTGACCTAGTGTGGGAAAAGCTAGAAGAGTGCTACGGTAGCCCAGAAGAAGTCGAAGATTCGCTCTTCAAGAGAGTTGACAGCTTTCCCAGGATCACAGCTAAAGACTACTCGAAGTTACGAGAGCTCGGGGACCTGCTGCAAAAGTTGGAGTTTGCAAGAAAAGACCATTCCTTAACAGGTCTCAACGTCGTAGAGTCAGCTCACGGAGTGAGACCCATCTTGGAGAAGCTACCCTACAACTTCCAAGAAAGATGGATTTCACAAGGCTCCAAATACGAAAGGGAGAAGCAAGTCGCCTTCCCTCCCTTCTCATTCTTCTTGAGCTTCATCCGCGAAGCGGCGAGGACAAGGAACGATCCCAGTTTCATCTTGGGTGCACAGACCACACAAAGTGCAAGCGATTTGAGGAATGAGAGACCAGTTTCGAGATACGGTAACATTCGAACACCCATCTCGGTCCACAGAACGGACATGTCCCCCACGACCCAAACTACTCCCGATCAGTCGGTCGCCGGAGATGAGAAACCAAGGGACCCAAACAGGGAATGTCCCATACATAAGAAGCCACACCCACTTAACAGATGCTTTGGGTTCAGGATGAAGTCCCTAGAGGAACGCAAGAAGTTACTCGGAGAATTCGGAGTCTGCTTCAGGTGCTGCGATTCCACGACTCACCTAGCCAAGGACTGTAAAGAAGCCATCAAATGCACAGTGTGCAAAAGTGACAAGCACGTAACATCTCTACATCCAGAGGCGCTAACACTCCACCAACTCAACAACCCATCCTCCGTAGCGGAGCATGGCAGGGAGGAAGGAGAAGGAAAGCCAACATCTATCACGTCTCAGTGCACCGAGGTTTGCGGAAAAGGAAGTGACAAAATGTCCTGCTCCAAAATATGCCTTGTCGCAGTGCACCCCCAGGGACAACCTGAGAAGGCTATTCAGATGTATGCAATCCTCGACGATCAAAGTAACAGATCATTGGCGAAGACAGAGTTCTTCAACTTATTCAACTCACAAGACAATGCCTCACCCTACACCCTCAGAACCTGTGCAGGGTCAACTGAGACAACAGGGAGAAGAGCAAGCGGCTACGTCATACGTTCAGTGGATAACAGAGTGAAGATAGCTCTCCCCACACTCATCGAGTGCAACCACATGGCTGCAAACAGGGACGAGATTCCCACACCAGACGTGGCACACCATCACCCGCACCTCAGAGGAATAGCCAACTACATCCCGCCGGTAGAACAAGGCGCCAAGATCTTGCTGCTGCTCGGTAGGGACATCTTGAGGGTGCACAAAGTCCGTAAACAGCCCGACAACGCACCATACACCCAAAGACTTGACCTAGGATAGGTGATAGTGGGCAACGCGTGCACTAACAAAGGGCACGGACCAGACTATGTTGACTCCCGCAGAACGGTGATAACAGAATGCGGCCACACATCCCTCTCTGAACCATGTCTTGGCCATCTCCAAGTGACAGGAGGGCCAAGTGAGGAGAAGAGACAAGGTCATACCCCTGAGATCAACAAAAACATCTTCACATCAGGGGGATGTGACAATGGCCTAGGATGCTTAGTAGTTCAGACAACTAAGGATGATGAGTCGACTCCGCTGAAGGAAGAAGGTAACCTCCTGAAGGTGCCCGACAAAGCGATCGTCCAAAAGACAATAAACAATCGGACAGTCCTCCTGCGAACAATGGCATAGCTAAGACATACAGCCATTCCTCTCCGCAAAATACCAAGTGGCAAAGCAGCCAACCGCCGCAGAAGATTGCGCCCTGCAGGTGAAGCCACAGGGGCAAAAAGACTGTCCTCTCACACGTCTCAAAAGAGACAGTCGCAGAGACATTTCATAAAGGGATTTACAAGGGCAAAAGAGACTGTTCTTCATCATGTCCAGGGAGAAAATAACCTCCTGACGGCAGTTAACAAAGACACAAAAGCGTTTCACCAAAATACGTGGAGACGTTCTCGTGCAAGAGAAACGTTCCAATGACCTTGGATGCACGGCGTTCCAGACAACAAGGGACGGTAACCAACAAGCACCATCGATGGAAGATGGAGAATTCCAGAAGTTATTAATGGATAAGGAGCTCTTCAAGGACAGATCGGGCAGTAGGGTGATCCGCTACCATTCCGTTCACCAAAAAGACGCCTCCCAAACAACAGAGTACACGTCATCTCTAGGCTCACTTCGCTCCGCTGTGACCTACAAAGGAAACTGGAGACCAAGCATAACTTTGTGGCCTTCATCCAGAAGACATTCCTTAGCGGCCATGCAAAGCCAGCACCCTCACTGAAGGAAGGTGAAGATTGTCGGTACCTTCCATCATCTGTCCACCACCATCAGAAACCCGGTCAGATCTGGGCAACGTTCAGCTCCAATGCTCAGCACCAGGAAGTCTCTCCAAACGACGCCCTATGCACTGGGCCAGACTTGTTAGAGAATCTTCCAGGAGTGCCGATTCGCAAGGAGCCAGAAGCCATTACCCTCCGTCAAACACCAGGTGATGGAGTAACAGGCTACCACGACTGGCACATCCACAAGGTGATGCCCTCTGTAGAGAAAACTACGGAGATAAAAGGACTGTTCTCTCACAAATCTAAGAAGAAACAGGACCAGAAACCTTTGTAAAAGACACTGTGGTGCACCCAGCTAACCTGGACCGGTGCATCCGCTTGGCATCCTTTGCCAAAGAACCTTTGCCAAGGGACTTTGAAGCCAGTGATACCAGCCGGTATTTCATCCTTGTGTGGACATGGACTTTCGCATTGTTTTGTGAATACGATGTTATCTTTGTCATGTATTGCACATATGTTCCAGTTATATAGTGGTATCTCCAGATACCAGACGGGGAGTGTCATGGAACAAGAATTGCATCTCTGTTTCAACCCCCCTTTCCTTTGCAGCTTCTGCTTGTCAGTTCCTCATTTCCAGCTGCATGTATTTTGCTCTGTACACACACACAGTGCCTGTGTGTTAGACACAGTGTTGCAATCCCTGTCTCTGCATTATGCCAGTGAGTTGCAACTGCAGCCTCTGAGATCCTTCTCAGAATGGGCTATTCTGCCCTGACGCCCCGTTTTGTTCACAGATAGTCTGTCCCAAGACTATTATTCCCTTTACCCACATTCCCCCTCACTTCCTTTTCCACCTTGGAGACCGTGAGTACAGCACCCATCTCTGTTACACCCCTATGACAAGGCCAATTCTTTTCACCTGCCCTTAACTACAAAGCATCCACAGAGATACACCTTTCCAACACAAACGTCTTATCCACAAGTGTCAGTTTTTATTGCTGCTTTCCTAAATAAAATGAAGAAAATATACAGGACTTGGTGTGCTTTGGAAAGAGAGCTGAGTTGAAGCTCAGATGGGTTCATTCATACCCTAGACAAGACCCTGGGTCCAGAATAGCGTCCACTACGTTCTCAGATGAGAACTTGGTCCTCGCGTCTGACTTTGTCTCTGCTGGGCAGACTTTCCTAGCTTCAAAATGAAACCGGTTGCTTTGCTATTTGGGATAGAGCAACTTTGAAAAGCCCACCCTAGCTACATCGACTCAAGCCACAAAATCATCTGGTTCTCTGGGGCTTCTTCTTACATACCCTTCACTCAGCTATGTTCAGCATGGAGGAAGGAGCAGCGACCAATCAGAGCGTTGGAATTCCTCCCAGCCAGCCAATAGAAACAGGGTCTCGTCTTTGGGCTGACGTCAGATGAGGCATGCCAAGCCGGCTCGAAAAGCCGGGTGAGCGGCAAATATGATTTAGCCAATGGGAGAAGCGTCTACGAGCTCTATCTCCCCCAGGCTAACTCAGTGCCACCCGCTAGGCAGGATCCACCAAGTCTGGCAGATACAAAAGGTGTCCCGACAGGGTGCCCTTTGTTCTCCGGACTTCGCCCTTCCTCGCTCACCAAACGGTCTTCTCACCTCTGGACATCCTATCCTCTCTGAACTACGGACTCTATACAGACATGCCGGTGTCTATTCTGATGCCCTGGCGGACTGTATAGAGCCTTATAGTAAATGTATAAAACATTATAAAGTACACTTTAATAAAGTATGGACTTTGGGGAACCTTATACGGAAAATGGATTTGGGATATTTGGCTCGAAATCCAGGAGTCTGGGTTGCCCCAGTGTAATTCACCCCGCGTACCTTCGGCCCCCGAACTCCTGCAAACAAAATAATTACAGTTCTACCCAAATATCCCCCTAAACCGACACGTGGGAAATCTCACAGTTCTAGGGCCGAGGGAACGTGAAAACAGGAAAAAGCCGGGGTCACTTTATTTTCTGCATGTATTACCCCTGGTCCCCGGCTTATGGAGCTACCAGGGACCCCACGGTTTCAGGGGTAACCAGAGGGCTTAACCTTTATTATGTAGCCCGGTTACCCCCTAACGTCACACACACACACACACACACACACACGGCTGGTGGGTCTGACAATGGTATACTAAGGCAGGGGTACGCAAACTTCTTGCGCTGCGCCCACCCTGCCTGCTCTTGTGCTCGATCGTGCCCCCCCTTTCCTACAATGAAGCGTCAAATGACGCAGCGGGGGCATATGACGTCACATCACGTGACCTGCGGTGTCATTTGACGTCACGTCTCCAAGGTAACGGGCATCTTTTGATGCCGCGTTGCCATGGAGACGCGTGGACAAGAAGCTGGTGAGTACAGTTACAGAGGCCTCTGTAACCCCCGCGCCCCCCCCCCCCCAATAAAGTCTCGCGCCCCCCAGTTTGTGCACCGCTGTACTAAGGGACGGTGGGCTCAAGAGACAGGTAGACATATAGTGCACCATGTTATTACTTTTATATAGAGATCTACCACTCGTCTTAGGATTCGTAGATGACGAAAAAGCGTTTGACTCTGTTTTCACCTCGGCGGTTCTAGATGCATTAACAAGACAAAAAAAGCCCAGATCCACAGAAGGTTGGCGCACATCTGCGCTTCTGTCCATAGGGATCGGAGTTACGGCGGCGGAAGCCTAGGACGCGTGTGGATCGGGACTAAAGTGGAAGACTTGTCCACATATTAGAAGGAACATTTACTGCATCGACCATTAGATTACACAAAGATACAAGCAAGATAAGGATCAGTGAGGGACTGCGGGAGGGAGACGCCATGTCACCAGGATCAGTAAGGGACTGCGGGAGGGAGACACCGTGTCACCAGGGTCAGTGAGGGACTGCGGGAGGGAGACGCCATGTCACCAGGATCAGTAAGGGAGTGCGGGAGGGAGACACCGTGTCACCAGGATCAGTAAGGGAGTGCGGGAGGGAGACACCGTGTCACCAGGATCAGTAAGGGAGCGCGGCAGGGAGACACCGTGTCACCAGGATCAGTAAGGGACTGCGGGAGGGAGACGCCATGTCACCAGGATCAGTAAGGGACTGCGGGAGGGAGACACCGTGTCACCAGGATCAGTAAGGGAGTGCGGGAGGGAGACACCGTGTCACCAGGATCAGTAAGGGAGTGCGGGAGGGAGACGCCATGTCACCAGGATCAGTAAGGGAGTGCGGCAGGGAGACACTGTCACCAGGATCAGTAAGGGAGTGCGAGAGGGAGACGCCGTGTCACCAGGACCAGTAAGGGAGTGCAGCAGGGAGACACTGTGTCACCAGGATCAGTAAGGGAGTGCGAGAGGGAGACGCCGTGTCACCAGGACCAGTAAGGGAGTGCGTCAGGGAGACACGGTGTCACCAGGATCAGTAAGGGACTGCGGGAGGGAGATGCCATGTCACCAGGATCAGTAAGGGAGTGCGGCAGGGAGACACCGTGTCACCAGGATCAGTAAGGGAGTGCGGCAGGGAGACATGGTGTCATCAGGATCAGTAAGGGAGTGCGGCAGGGAGATACTGTGTCATCAGGATCAGTAAGGGAGTGCGGCAGGGAGACACCGTGTCACCAGGATCAGTAAGGGAGTGCGGCAGGGAGACACCATGTCACCAGGATCAGTAAGGGAGTGCGGCAGGGAGACACAGTGTCCCCAGGATCAGTAAGGGAGTGCGGCAGGGAGACACCGTGTCACCAGGATCAGTAAGGGAGTGTGGCAGGGAGACGCCGTGTCACCAGGATCAGCGAGGGAGTGCGGCAGGGAGACACCATGTCACCAGGATCAGTAAGGGAGTGCGGCAGGGAGACACCATGTCACCAGGATCAGTAAGGGAGTGCGGCAGGGAGACACGTGTCACCAGGATCAGTAAGGGACTACGGCAGGGAGACACCATGTCACCAGGATCAGTAAGGGAGTGCGGCAGGGAGACACCATGTCACCAGGATCAGTAAGGGAGTGCGGCAGGGAGACACAGTGTCCCCAGGATCAGTAAGGGAGTGCGGCAGGGAGACACCGTGTCACCAGGATCAGTAAGGGAGTGTGGCAGGGAGACGCCGTGTCACCAGGATCAGCGAGGGAGTGCGGCAGGGAGACACCATGTCACCAGGATCAGTAAGGGAGTGCGGCAGGGAGACACCATGTCACCAGGATCAGCAAGGGAGTGCGGCAGGGAGACACCATGTCACCAGGATCAGTAAGGGAGTGCGGCAGGGAGACACCATGTCACCAGGATCAGTAAGGGAGTGCGGCAGGGAGACACAGTGTCCCCAGGATCAGTAAGGGAGTGCGGCAGGGAGACACCGTGTCACCAGGATCAGTAAGGGAGTGTGGCAGGGAGACGCCGTGTCACCAGGATCAGCGAGGGAGTGCGGCAGGGAGACACCATGTCACCAGGATCAGTAAGGGAGTGCGGCAGGGAGACACCATGTCACCAGGATCAGTAAGGGAGTGCGGCAGGGAGACACAGTGTCACCAGGATCAGCAAGGGAGTGCGGCAAGGAGACGCCGTGTCACCAGGATCAGCGAGGGAGTGCGGCAGGGAGACACCATGTCACCAGGATCAGTAAGGGAGTGCGGCAGGGAGACACCATGTCACCAGGATCAGTAAGGGAGTGCGGCAGGGAGACACTGTGTCACCAGGATCAGCAAGGGAGTGCGGCAGGGAGACACCGTGTCACCAGGATCAGTAAGGGACTACGGCAGGGAGACACCATGTCACCAGGATCAGTAAGGGAGTGCGGGAGGGACTCGCCGTGTCACCAGGATCAGTAAGGGACTGCGGGAGGGACTCGCCATGTCACCAGGATCTGTAAGAGAGTGCGGCAGGGAGACACCATGTCACCAGGATCAGTAAGGGAGTGCGGCAGGGAGACACCGTGTCACCAGGATCAGTAAGGGAGTGCGGTAGGGAGACACCGTGTCACCAGGATCAGTAAGGGAGTGCGGCAGGGAGACACCGTGTCACCAGGATCAGTAAGGGAGTGCAGCAGGGAGACACCGTGTCACCAGGATCAGGGCGGGAGTGCGGCATGGAGAGACAATGTCACCAGGATCAGTAAGGGAGTGCGAGAGGGAGACGCCGTGTCACCAGGATCAGCGAGGGAGTGCGGCAGTGAGACACCATGTCACCAGGATCAGTAAGGGAGTGCGGCAGTGAGACACCATGTCACCAGGATCAGTAAGGGAGTGCGACAGGGAGACACCGTGTCACCAGGATCCGTAAGGGAGTGCGGGAGGGAGACACCGTGTCACCAGGATCAGTAAGGGAGTGCGGCAGGGAGACACCGTGTCACCAGGATCAGTAAGGGAGTGCGGCAGGGAGAGACAATGTCACCAGGATCAGTAAGGGAGTGCGGGAGGGAGACGCCATGTCACCAGGATCAGTAAGGGAGCGTAGCAAGGAGACACCGTGTCACCAGGATCAGTGAGGGACTGCGGGAGGGAGACGCCATGTCACCAGGATCAGTAAGGGAGTGCGGGAGGGAGACGCCATGTCACCAGGATCAGTAAGGGAGCGCAGCAAGGAGACACCGTGTCACCAGGATCAGTGAGGGACTGCGGGAGGGAGACACCGTGTCACCAGGATCAGTAAGGGAGTGTGGCTGGGAGACACTGTGTCACCAGGATCAGTAAGGGAGTGCGGGAGGGAGACACCGTGTCACCAGGATCAGTAAGGGAGTGCGGGAGGGAGACACCGTGTCACCAGGATCAGTAAGGGAGTGTGGCTGGGAGACACTGTGTCACCAGGATCAGTAAGGGAGTGCGGGAGGGAGACACCATGTCACCAGGATCAGTAAGGGAGTGCGGCAGGGAGAGACCGTGTCACCAGGATCAGCAAGGGAGCGCGGCAGGGAGAGACAATGTCACCAGGATCAGGGCGGGTGTGTGGGAGGGAGACACCGTGTCACCAGGATCAGTAAGGGAGTGCGGCAGGGAGACACTGTCACCAGGATCAGTAAGGGAGTGCGGGAGGGAGACGCCATGTCACCAGGATCAGTAAGGGAGTGTGGCAGGGAGACACTGTCACCAGGATCAGTAAGGGAGTGTGGCCGGGAGACACTGTCACCAGGATCAGTAAGGGAGTGCGGGAGGGAGACGCCATGTCACCAGGATCAGTAAGGGAGTGCAGCAGGGAGACACCATGTCACCGGGATCAGCAAGGGAGTGCGGGAGGGAGACGCCATGTCAACAGGATCAGTAAGGGAGTGCGGCAGAGAGACGCCATGTCAACAGGATCAGTAAGGGAGTGCGGCAGGGAGGCACCGTGTCACCAGGATCAGTAAGGGAGCGCGGCAGGGAGACACTGTGTCACCAGGATCAGTAAGGGAGTGTGGCAGGGAGACACCGTGTCACCAGGATCAGTAAGGGAGAGCGGCAGGGAGACACTGTGTCACCAGGATCAGTAAAGGAGTGCGGCAGGTAGATACTGTGTCACCAGGATCAGTAAGGGAGTGCGGCAGGGAGATACTGTGTCACCAGGATCAGTAAGGGAGTGCGGCAGGGAGATACTGTGTCACCAGGATCAGTAAGGGAGTGCGGCAGGGAGACACCATGTCACCAGGATCAGTAAGGGAGTGCGGCAGGGAGACACTGTCACCAGGATCAGTAAGGGAGTGCAGCAGGGAGACACCGTGTCACCAGGATCAGCAAGGGAGTGCGGCAGGGAGACACTGTCACCAGGATCAGTAAGGGAGTGCAGCAGGGAGACACCGTGTCACCAGGATCAGCGTGGAAATGCAGCAGGGAGTCACCGTGTCACCAAGGGAGTGCAGCAGGCAGACACCATGTCACCAGGATCAGCAAGGGAGTGTGGCAGGGAGACACCGTGTCACCAGGATCAGCAAGGGAGTGTGGCAGGGAGACACTGTCACCAGGATCAGTAAGGGAGTGCAGCAGGGAGACACCGTGTCACCAGGATCAGCGTGGAAATGCAGCAGGGAGTCACCGTGTCACCAAGGGAGTGCAGCAGGCAGACACCGTGTCACCAGGATCAGTAAGGGAGTGCGGCAGGGAGACACGGTGTCACCAGGATCAGTAAGGGAGTGCGGCAGGGAGACACCATGTCACCAGGATCAGTAAGGGAGTGCGGCAGGGAGACACCATGTCACCAGGATCAGTAAGGGAGTGCGGCAGGGAGACACTGTGTCACCAGGATCAGTAAGGGAGTGCGGCAGGGAGACACCGTGTCACCAGGATCAGTAAGGGAGTGCGGCTGGGAAATACCGTGTCACCAGGATCAGTAAGGAAGTGCGGCAGGGAGACATCGTGTCACCAGGATCAGTAAGGGAGTGCGGCAGGGAGGCACCGTGTCACCAGGATCCGTGAGTGCGGCAGGGAGACGCCGTGTCACCAGGATCAGTAAGGGAGTGCAGCAGGGAGACACCGTATCACCAGGATCAGTAAGGGAGTACGGCAGGGAGACACCGTGTCACCAGGATCAGTAAGGGCGTGCGGCAGGGAGACACTGTATCACCAGGATCAGTAAGGGAGTGCGGCAGGGAGACACCATGTCACCAAAGCTTTTCCCAGCAGCACGAAGAATTGTCCAAGACGTTGAGTTGGGAAGAAAAAGTATAAATCGAAAAGAGAAGAATCCGTATTATTTGCACTCTACCTCTACTAGATAAATAATAATGTGTTCACTTTTTATTATCAACAAACGAGAGAAGCTCTACATAATGTAAAAACCTAAACAATGATGCTAGTACAACCGGAATAGGGCTGCTACGTGTCCTATTGGAGTCAAATCTAGGGAATATGCTATATTCCTTCCTATTACAGTAGGTACTTGGAAATATTGTACAGCTTGTTGATAGCTGTATGAGGTCATCACTATTGCATTACTATGTCTCTATGCAATAGAGAAAACACCCAACTGTTATACAGTGCGGTGTTAGGAAGCCCAGCTAAAATATACAGACAAGTGATAAACGTGAATAGGTCATACGTACAAGTGAAAGAACTATACATTCCTAATCGTGATATAACTCAAATAACAAAGGTATGTGATATTGAAGTGCTCCTATACAAGGGTATGTGATATTGAAGTGCTCCTATACAAGGGTATGTGATATTGAAGTGCTCCTATACAAGGGTATGTGATACTGAAGTGCTCCTATACAAGGGTATGTGATATTGAAGTGCTCCTATACAAGGGTATGTGATATTGAAGTGCTCCTATACAAGGGTATGTGATATTGAAGTGCTCCTATACAAGTAGGCTCCCCTAAAATCGCCAAACACTATAATGCCTATATTAGTACTAGGTTAGTGAAGCTGTATCTGATGTTCCCCCTAACAGTGTTGGGGTAACTATAACTGCGGACTAATACCAGTGGTTGCTTCCTGGGGCCCACATCATAGTTTAGCTTGCTGATCCGATGTAACAGTGTGAAGTCAGGAAAAATACCTAATAATAAATAGGCAACATATGCTTGGAAGTACCTAATAATAAGTAAACAAAATGGTGCTGAACCTGTTATCAAGAGGATCGAATAACAAGGATCAGATCAGTAAGGGAGTGCAGCAAGGAGACACCGTGTCACCAGGATCAGTAAGGGAGTGCGGCAAGGAGACACCATGTCACCAGGATCAGTAAGGGCTTGCGGCAGGGAGACACCGTATCACCAGGATCAGTAAGGGAGTGCGGCAGGGAGACACCGTGTCACCAGGATCAGTAAGGCCGTGCGGCAGGGAGACACCGTGTCACCAGGATCAGTAAGGGCTTGCGGCAGAGAGACACCGTGTCACCAAAGTTTTTCCCAGCAACATGAAGAATTGTCCAAGACGTTGAGTTGGGAAGAAAAAGAAAGCAAAATCAACTGTGAATACTTGTCACTTGGAGATGACATTACTTTTGCAGAAGACCTCCAGCAACTAATCGGAGAAGTCGCCGAAGCGAGTATGAAAGTGGCCTCCATATGAATCTCAGTGAGACCAAAGTGATGTTCAACAAATGTGTCACCTCTGTGACGATTGAAACAAATGGAATAGAACTAGAAGAAGTTGAAGACTATGTCTACCTCGGCCGGTGATTAACAATGGGTGGAAACCTTTAGAATGAAATGAATAGGAGAATGAAGATGGGATGGAGCGTATTTGGGAGAAACCAGACAATCTTTCAAGGGAACCTCTCACTGAGCCTCAAGGAGAAAGTTTTCGATCAGTGCATCCTGCCCGTGCTCATGTATGGATGTGACCCGTGTATCCTGCCCGCGCTCATGTATGGATGTGACCAGTGCATCCTGCCCGTGCTCACGTATAGATGTGACCAGTGCATCCTGCCCGTGCTCATGTATAGATGTGACCAGTGCATCCTGCCCGTGCTCACGTATAGATGTGACCAGTGCATCCTGCCCGTGCTCAAGTATAGATGTGACCAGTGCATCCTGCCCGTGCTCACGTATAGATGTGACCAGTGCATCCTGCCCGTGCTCACGTATAGATGTGAAACTTGGATCCTAAATGTGAAGATAATTCAGAAGCTTCAGACAATGCTCTTCCCAGCTATCTCCCCTTGTCCCTCCCCCCCACCCCCGGAGCTCTACCTGTTGAGTGGGGTCTGTTCAGCACCTAACCTACAGCGTGGACCCACCCAGGTTGCAGAGACTGGAAGTTGGGTCTGGTCTGGGCCTAACTTCTGTGTTTGGAACGCCGGGGTGAACCCCCCTCCGCAGCTGGGACCGGGACTGATGTTCCTGTACTCCCCTCCCTGTCGGCGATCCTGACTGTAGGCCGGACATATCGCAAGAAGAAATGACCATCGTTGGACAAAGGTGGAACTTGACTGGATTCCAAGAGAAATTAAAATATCAAAAGACGACCAAAGTAAGATGGGAGGAGGAGTTGAGAACGTGTGAGAGCGACGTGGAGAAGACAGGCTGTAACTGCAGGACCTGGAAGATCATTGGGGAGGCATCATCCAGCAGTGAGGAGACACGGGCTGGAAAGGGGATATACATATATACATTGGGAGGGGTGGGCTCATCCAGCAGTGGGGAGACCCGGGCTGGAGAGGGGATATACATATATACATTGGGAGGGGTGGGCTCATCCAGCAGTGGGGAGACACGGGCTGGAGAGGGGATATACATATATACATTGGGAGGGATGGGCTCATCCAGCAGTGGGGAGACACAGGCTGGAGAGGGGATATACATATATACATTGGGAGGGGTGGGCTCATCCAGCAGTGGGGAGACACGGGCTGGAAAGGGGATATACATATATACATTGGGAGGGGTGGGCTCATCCAGCAGTGGGGAGACACGGGCTGGAGAGGGGATATACATATATACATTGGGAGGGGTGGGCTCATCCAGCAGTGGGGAGACACGGGCTGGAGAGGGGATATACATCTATACATTGGGAGGGGTGGGCTCATCCAGCAGTGGAGAGACACGGGCTGGAGAGGGGATATACATATATACATTGGGAGGGATGGGCTCATCCAGCAGTGGGGAGACACGGGCTGGAGAGGGGATATACATATATACATTGGGAGGGGTGGGCTCATCCAGCAGTGGGGAGACCCGGGCTGGAGAGGGGATATACATATATTCATTGGGCGGGGTGGGCTCATCCGGCAGTGAGGAGACACGGGCTGGAGAGGGGATATACATATATACATTGGGAGGGGTGGGCTCATCCAGCAGTGAGGAGACCCGGGCTGGAGAGGGGATATACATATATACATTGGGAGGGGTGGGCTCATCCAGCAGTGGGGAGACACGGGCTGGAGAGGGGATATACATATATACATTGGGAGGGGTGGGCTCATCCAGCAGTGGGGAGACACGGGCTGGAGAGGGGATATACATATATACATTGGGAGGGGTGGGCTCATCCAGCAGTGGGGAGACACGGGCTGGAGAGGGGATATACATATATACATTGGGAGGGGTGGGCTCATCCAGCAGTGGGGAGACACGGGTTTGAGAGGGGATATACATATATACATTGGGAGGGGTGGGCTCATCCAGCAGTGGGGAGACACGGGCTGGAGAGGGGATATACATATATACATTGGGAGGGGTGGGCTCATCCAGCAGTGGGGAGACCCGGGCTGGAGAGGGGATATACATATATACATTGGGAGGGATGGGCTCATCCGGCAGTGAGGAGACACGGGCTGGAGAGGGGATATACATATATACATTGGGAGGGATGGGCTCATCCGGCAGTGAGGAGACACAGGCTGGAGAGGAGATATACATATATACATTGGGAGGGGTGGGCTCATACAGCAGTGAGGAGACACGGGCTGGAGAGGGGATATACATATATTCATTGGGAGGGGTGGGCTCATCCAGCAGTGGGGCGACACGGGCTGGAGAGGAGATATACATATATACATTGGGAGGGGTGGGCTCATCCAGCAGTGAGGAGACACGGGCTGGAGAGGGGATATACATATATTCATTGGGTGGGGTGGGCTCATCCAGCAGTGGGGAGACACGGGCTGGAGAGGGGATATACATATATACATTGGGAGGGGTGGGCTCATCCAGCAGTGAGGAGAAACGGGCTGGAGAGGGGATATACATATATACATTGGGAGGGGTGGGCTCATACAGCAGTGGGGAGACACGGGCTGGAGAGGGGATATACATATATACATTGGGAGGGGTGGGCTCATACAGCAGTGGGGAGACACGGGCTGGAGAGGGGATATACATATATACATTGGGAGGGGTGGGCTCATCCAGCAGTGAGGAGACACGGGCTGGAGAGGGGATATACATATATACATTGGGAGGGGTGGGCTCATACAGCAGTGGGGAGACACGGGCTGGAGAGGGGATATACATATATACATTGGGAGGGGTGGGCTCATCCAGCAGTGTGGAGACCCGGGCTGGAGAGGGGATATACATATATACATTGGGCGGGGTGGGCTCATCCAGCAGTGGGGAGACATGGGCTGGAGAGGGGATATACATATATACATTGGGAGGGGTGGGCTCATCCAGCAGTGGGGAGACACGGGCTGGAGAGGGGATATACATATATATATATTGGGAGGGGTGGGCTCATCCAGCAGTGGGGAGACATGGGCTGGAGAGGGGATATACATATATATATATTGGGAGGGGTGGGCTCATCCAGCAGTGGGGAGACATGGGCTGGAGAGGGGATATACATATATACATTGGGAGGGGTGGGCTCATCCAGCAGTGCGGAGACCCGGGCTGGGGAGGGGATATACATATATACATTGGGAGGGGTGGGCTCATCCAACAGTGGGGAGACATGGGCTGGAGAGGGGATATACATATATATATATTGGGAGGGGTGGGCTCATCCAGCAGTGGGGAGACCCGGGCTGGGGATGATATAGTGATCTGTACAGATCAGACTGATGGGCAGCTGGGAGGAAGGCACACGAAAAATCCTTAAAGTGATGTTTCCCAAGCAAGTGTTCCTGGCGTCTCCCACTCCCAGCAGCATTGCTGCCCGCGGTAATATCAGTCAGATGAGCGATATGACACAGGAACCATCTGATTTGTATAGAAATCTATAAAAGTGATAATATAATACAATGTACCTCTATCTGCAAAGGCACCCCGTTCCTCGTCTCACGCTCATCCGTTGTGGGTCCCTGGGACGTCTCTGTCTGTCTGTCTTTGGGCTTTGTTAGGGACTTCTGAGAAGTAACTGCTCCCTGAAAGAAAAAGGGGGTCTGTGTCAGAGCGTTGGGTGTCACGGTGCTGGGTGTCACCGTGCTGTGTGTGTCACTGTGCCACGGTGCTGTGTGTCTGTCATGGTAGGACATCTTTAATACTGTCTCCAACTCACCCTCTGCTGTGCATATTTTAGTCATTTCAACTGCTTACACCTGTGTCGGACATCTGTCTGATTAGAAATACCTTCTGTTTTTATGTGCTCCACATGTGTTAATTGAGCTGTCTGGGCTGTACTTATTTCAGTCAGGTGACCTCTTAGATCTGTATAGTTAGAGACAGACTGGGGGAGCAGCCATCTGCTGGGGAGTAGCCTCCATGTAAAGAAGCCCATCTTTAAAGTGGCTCTTTTTAAGTGGCAGGCAGTGTGGAGTTTAACAGGGAGTTCTACAGGAGTTAAACAAGTGGACAACAGAACATCTACTGGCCCTGAATCCGAGCTGCGCTGGAAAGGAGGACATTATCTATACCAGACCGCACATTTCAGCACTAAACTATTGCTGCCGCCGCCACTGCTATTTATATTTGCTGCAACCTCACGTCTTTTCAAAATACGTTTTTCTATCTACTGTACCAGCCTCATTATGTCTCTAACTCTATTCATATATCTCCATCTCTCCTTCCTTCCCCACTTCTCTGTTCACATGAACTCCTTTCTTACCTGCGTCCTCTGACACCACACAGCTATACACCCTGCACTAAAACACACCCCTATAAATCATCCTCACACATACTCTTTCTGTCCATGCTTCTCCTCCTTGCTTCTGGGGATATCTCTCCCAATCCTGGTCTCTGCCTTATTCCTACATGTTCTCGTCCTCGCCTGCCAATTGCAACCTCTACTCCTTCTGGTGTCAACCCCTCCAACCTCATACCAATCCCCTGCCACCCTCCCTCCTCTCTCCCTTTCTCCTGTGCCCTTTGGAATGCTCGCTCCCTCTCTAACAAGTTCCTCTCTGTGCATGACTTCTTTCTCTCTCACTCCCTGCTTCTCTTTGCTATAACTGAGACCTGGCTCACTCAGTGTGACTCTGCTCTGGAAGCTGCCCTCTCCTACGGTGGCCTTTCCTTCTCCCACACTCCGCGCCCTGATGGCAGGGGTGGAGGCGTGGGGCTCCTGCTCTCCTCTCTCTGCCGTTACCGAACCCTTCCTATTCCCCTCTCTTTCCTTTCCTTCCTTTGAGGCTCAGACTGTCCAGCTTTTCTCTCCTGTCCACCTTGCCGTCATCTATCGCCCCTCTACCTCTACTCATCCCCCTTCCGTCTTTCTCTCTCTTTGAATCCTGGCTCTCCTTCTTTCTCTCTTCTGACTTCTCCATTTCCCCCTTTTCTCTCTCTGACCATTATCTCACCTAATTTTCTCTCTCTCACTTCTCCTCTTCTCCACCTCAATCTACTCCTCGTTTTGGCAGAAACCTGCGCTCTATTAACCTATCAGCTTTTGATTCCACTTTGTGCTCGTTCCTCCTCTCTCAGCTCTGCTGCAGACCCTGACAACCTGGTCAGGAACTACTAGTTTTCTTCATTAATCAACACGCACAAGTTGAACCCACGCCAACTCTTCTCTGTCTTTGACTCTACTCAGACCACCCTCTGCTGCCTCTTCTTCATCTCACCTCAGGACTTTGCTGACTATTTCAAGGAAAAAGGTGGAATCCATACGTCAGGCCATCCCGTCCGTAGCGTCCCCCCATCCTGCACCTCTTCCTAACTCTCTGCCTGCCTTCCTCAACTCTTTTTCCGCTGTCACAGAAGAGCATGTATTGTTGCTGACCTCTTCTCCTTCTACCACTTGCCCTCTTGACCCCATTCCATCCCATCTCCTAAGACCTCTTGCTCCTACTATAATCCCCACGTTCGCACACATTTGTGTCGCTGGGTGTCACTGTGCCACGTCTCTCACCTGCAGGTGCACGTAGTGATTGTCTCGGCTCTGTATCCTCTCGTACTCACTCTGCGCACTTTCCCCGCTGCCCGTGTCACTTGGCATGTGTGGCAGGGTGGGCGGCGGTGGCAGTGGCCGGTCCTGAATGCTGCCCTTGCGCTGGGGAACGGGTGAGGCATTGGGCAGCGCCGGCAACGGGCGGCGGGAGAGGCTCTCACTGGAGGAGAGCCGCGGGCGGGGAAAGAGGAGGCCGGCGTTGGCGCTGACCAGTCTCACCATGGAGCCGCTCTGCTCTTGCACCAGCTGGGTCAGTGGCTCACTGGGCCCCTGCTCCTCCAGCAGCCCCCGCAGGGCGTGTTCCAGCTGCTCCATGTGCCCCGAGAGTGCCCCATGTAACGAGGGGTCCGAGGCCTGGCAAGAGTACAGCAGCACCACCTGCGCCAGACCCAGAAAGTCCTGCAGCTTCTCCACCTGAGCCGGCCGTGGCTCCTCGTGGCTCTCTGCCAGGGCCTGCTGGAGCATGCTGAGCGCATGCGCAGTGCAGGTACCGTCAACGCGCGGCTCCCACACCGCATGGGGGAGGAAGCTGGACTCGCGACTCCCCCCAGAGTCCCCAGAGCGGGCGCTGCCAGCACTGGACACAGAGAGGCGGTGGGTGCGGGGGGGCTCGGGAGTCTCCGGGGGGTGCCCGGTGCTCAAGATGTCCTCGGGTGCCTCGTATAGATTCTGTAGACCCGACACCCGCTTCAGGTTAGAGGGCATGGAGTACACGCCCTCACTCCCCTCGTCCTCTTCCTCCTCCGGGGGCAGGCTGTGGCAGGCGGGGGGCACGTCGTAGATGTCCTCCGGGATCTCCTCGGGGTGAGGGACCACGGGCTGGGGCGCCACGAGAGCCACCGCCCGGACCCGAGATACAGGACTGTCGTACATGTCCAACACAGACACTGGGTCTCGCAGGAGGGGGGCGGGCATGTTGTAAACCTGGGGAGGAGGTAGCAGGGGGAGGAGGAGTGGCGGAGGGGGGATAGAAGGAGGGGGAGGAGGGGGGAGAAGGAGAGGGAGTAGGGGGAGGAGAGGAAGAGAGGATGAGGGTGGAGGGGGCGAGGAGAGGGGGAGTTGGAAGGGGGAGAGGAGGGGGAAGATGGAAAGGAGAAGGAGGAGGGGATAGGGGAAAGGGAGGGGATGGGGAAGAAGGAGGAGGGAAGAAGGAGGAGGGGATGGGCGGAGAAGGAGGAGGGCGGATGGGAAGGGGAGAGGGGGGAGGGGAGTGAAGGAGCAGGGGAGAGGGGGGTGAAAGAGGAGGGGGGTGAAGGAGATGGGGGGAAGGAGGAGGGGACAGGCGGAGAAGGAGGAGGGGGGGAGAGCAGGAGAGGTGGGGAGGAGGAGGGGGGAAATGGAGGGGTGGGAGAAAGAGGGAGGAAAGGGAGAGAAACATTAGGGGAGGGGTGAGAAGGGGGAGGGGAGTGTCAGTTAAAAAGTCGCAAACAAAATAAGGGAGGGCATGTGTGGGACGTAGTAGGAGGAGTTATGTGACACCGTGGGAGGGGTGTGTGATGCTATGGGAGGGGTGTGTGACAGTGGGAGGGGTGTGTGACAGTGGGAGGGGTGTGTGATGCGGTGAGCGGAGTTTGTGATGATGTGGGCGGAGTTTGTGATGCTGTGGGCGGAGTTTGTGATGATGTGAGCGGAGTTTGTGATGCGGTGGGCGAGTTTGTGATGATGTGGGCGGAGTTTGTGATGCTGTGGGCGGAGTTTGTGATGCGGTGGGCGAGTTTGTGATGATGTGGGCGGAGTTTGTGATGCTGTGGGCAGAGTTTGTGATGATGTGGGCGGAGTTTGTGATGCGGTGGGCGAGTTTGTGATGATGTGGGCGGAGTTTGTGATGCGGTGGGCGAGTTTGTGATGATGTGGGCGGAGTTTGTGATGCGGTGGGCGAGTTTGTGATGATGTGGGCGGAGTTTGTGATGCGGTGGGCGAGTTTGTGATGCGGTGGGCGAGTTTGTGATGATGTGGGCGGAGTTTGTGATGCGGTGGGCGAGTTTGTAATGATGTGGGTGGAGTTTGTGATGCGGTGGGCGAGTTTGTGATGATGTGGGCGGAGTTTGTGATGCGGTGGGCGAGTTTGTGATGCGGTGGGCGAGTTTGTGATGATGTGGGCGGAGTTTGTGATGCGGTGGGCGAGTTTGTGATTATGTGGGCGGAGTTTGTGATGATGTGGGCGAATTTGTGATGCTGTGGGCGGAGTTTGTGATGCGGTGGGCGAGTTTGTGATGATGTGGGCGGAGTTTGTGATGATGTGGGCGGAGTTTGTGATGCGGTGGGCGAGTTTGTGATGATGTGGGCGGAGTTTGTGATGCGGTGGGCGAGTTTGTGATGATGTGGGCGGAGTTTGTGATGCGGTGGGCGAGTTTGTGATGCGGTGGGCGAGTTTGTGATGATGTGGGCGGAGTTTGTGATGCGGTGGGCGAGTTTGTGATGATGTGGGCGGAGTTTGTGATGCGGTGGGCGAGTTTGTAATGATGTGGGTGGAGTTTGTGATGCGGTGGGCGAGTTTGTGATGATGTGGGCGGAGTTTGTGATGCGGTGGGCGAGTTTGTGATGATGTGGGCGGAGTTTGTGATGATGTGGGCGGAGTTTGTGATGCGGTGGGCGAGTTTGTGATGATGTGGGCGGAGTTTGTGATGCGGTGGGCGAGTTTGTGATGATGTGGGCGGAGTTTGTGATGCGGTGGGCGAGTTTGTGATGCGGTGGGCGAGTTTGTGATGATGTGGGCGGAGTTTGTGATGCGGTGGGCGAGTTTGTAATGATGTGGGCGGAGTTTGTGATGCGGTGGGCGAGTTTGTGATGCGGTGGGCGAGTTTGTGATGCGGTGGGCGAGTTTGTGATGATGTGGGCGGAGTTTGTGATGCGGTGGGCGAGTTTGTGATGATGTGGGCGGAGTTTGTGATGCGGTGGGCGAGTTTGTGATGATGTGGGCGGAGTTTGTGATGCGGTGGGCGAGTTTGTGATGATGTGGGCGGAGTTTGTGATGCTGTGGGCGGAGTTTGTGATGCTGTGGGCGGAGTTTGTGATGCGGTGGGCGAGTTTGTGATGATGTGGGCGGAGTTTGTGATGCTGTGGGCGGAGTTTGTGATGCGGTGGGCGAGTTTGTGATGATGTGGGCGGAGTTTGTGATGCTGTGGGCGGAGTTCATTATGGGTCTGTTTACACATTGGTTTAAGTTTGGTACATGATCAAACTGTGAGTGGGAAACACTGTGCTCGGGGTGCTGTGTGGGTGAGTGCTGGCACGTGCAGGCGGTCTCACCTCCGGAGGGCGCTGCACAGACGCCCCGACCAGACGTGGCGAGTTATAAATATCGTCCGGAGCGCTGGTGTGCGGAGAGGAGAGGCAGAGACGGGCGGCAGGGGGGACCTCGTACACCTGGCAGAACAGGACACACTTATTATCCTCCTCTCTCCCCTCCCACCTCCCCTCCCTCTCCCCCCCCTCTTTCCCCTCCCTCTCCCCCCCTCTTTCCCCTCCCTCTCCCCCCCCCCCCTTTCCCCTCCCTCTCCCCCCCCCCCTTTCCCCTCCCTCTCCCCCCCCTTTCCCCTCCCTCTCCCTCCCTCTCCCCCCCCCCTTTCCCCTCCCTCTCCCCCCCTTTCCCCTCCCTCTCCCTGTCTCCCCCCCTCTCTCCTCCCACCTCTCTCCGTCTCCCCTCCCTCTGTCCCCCGTCTCCCCTCCCTCTCTTCTCCCGTCAGCCCTCACTCTCCCCCCTGTCCCTCTCCCATCTCTCCCCCGTCTCTCCCCCTGTTCCCCTGTCCCGATGTCACACCTCATTGCCTGTCTGTGGCTCTTCCTTGTGGCTCCGTGTCCCCTCTCTGTGTCTTCGTGTCCCTGCACTCTGGGTTGTGGCCCCTGGGATCCGGGGAGCCTGGTACTCATTTTCCTGTGGGGGGCTCTCGGTGAGAAGCCGCAGTCTGTTTCCGGGGGCGATACCATGTTGCCCCCTCAGAGAGCAGTGCCACCACCCCCCGAGAGACGGGACATCTCGTTCCAGCACGAACATCACGTCCCCCCGGCGGAAACTCAGCTCCTCGGGGCTCTCAGCTGCGTTATCGTACAGAGCCAGAGCCAGCTGCGTCTGTGTGAGAGAGACACCCCAACCCTGCACTGCATCACTGCGAATCGCTGCACGCCCAACCCTGCACTGCATCACTGCACCCCCAACCCTGCACTGCATCACTGCACCCCCAACCCTGCACTGCATCACTGGGAATCGCTGCACCCCCAACCCTGCACTGCATCACTGAGAATCGCTGCACCTCCAACCCTGCACTGCATCACTGCATCACTGCACCCCCAACCCTGCACTACATCACTGCGAATCGCTGCACCCCCAACCCTGCACTGCATCACTGCACCCCCAACCCTGCACTGCATCACTGCGAATCGCTGCACCCCCAACCCTGCACTGCATCACTGCACCCCCAACCCTGCACTGCATCACTGCGAATCGCTGCACCCCCAACCCTGCACTGCATCACTGCACCCCCAACCCTGCACTGCATCACTGCGAATCGCTGCACGCCCAACCCTGCACTGCATCACTGCACCCCCAACCCTGCACTGCATCACTGCACCCCCAACCCTGCACTGCATCACTGCACCCCCAACCCTGCACTGCATCACTGCGAATCGCTGCACTCCCAACCCTGCACTGCATCACTGCACCCCCAACCCTGCACAGCCTCCCCCCCCCCTCCCCTTGTCGCTTTGTCTTGGTGTGTTGGCATCTCATGTGATTACTCCCCCCACACCCATTATGCAGAGGGCCCCTGCCCCTTTAAGAAAAGGGAACATGTGGCAGTGACATCATCCCTCACAGAATAAAAGGAGGGTGTGTGCGTGTGTGCACGTATATGTGTGTGTGCGTGTGTGTTTCTCATAAAGAGAGTTTAGAATTTCTACATGAAACTGTATGGGAACACAGATAACACTAGTGTGTGCGCGTGCGTGTGCACGTATGAGTGTGTGCGTGTGTGCGTGTGTACACGTATGTGTGTGTGCGTGTATGTACGTGTGTGCGCGTGTTGCTCATAAAGAGAGTTTAGGACTTCTACATGAAATATTACGAGAACACAGATAACACTAGTGTGTGCGTGTGTGCACGTATGTGTGTGTGCGCGTGTGTGTGCGCGTATGTGTGTGTGCGCGTGTTGCTCATAAAGAGAGTTTAGGACTTCTACATGAAATATTACGAGAACACAGAAAACACTAGTGTGTGTATGCGTGCATGTGTGCGTGTATGTGCGTGTGTATGTGTGCGCGTGTGCATGTGTGTGCGTGTATATGTGCGTGTATGTGTGTGTGTATGTGTGCATGTGTGTGTGCGTGTGTGTGTATGGGTGCGCGTGTGTGCATGTGTGTGCATGTGTGTGCGTGTATGTGTGTGTGTGTGTGCATGTGTGTGCGCGTGTGTGTGTGAGCATGTGTGTGCGTGCGTGTGTGTGTGCGTGTATGCATGTGTATGTGTGCGGTTTTCATAAAGAGAGTTTAGGATTTCTACATGAAATTGTACGGGAACACAGATAATACAGGGTGTGACCCAGCAGAGGACACGCGAGAAGAAACCACCAAGGATGTGTCCTTCCAGAAGAGGTGGCAAAGGCGATAATATCCATAAAGAATGGGACGGCTCCCGGGGAAGAGGGAATAACAGCTGAAATCTGGGAAGAAGCTGGAGAAGAAGAGAAAATCCTCGCACAACTCTTTCCATGCGGCTTGTGGAACAGGAACATCCCAGAACAATGGAGTAATGTCACAGTTATCCTCACCCCCAAGAGAGGAGACAGAGACCTGAAGAACTACAGACCAATCAGCCTACTTCCCAATCACTTACAGGGTTTATACGGAGATACTCACTAATCGGCTGCAGCAGTCCCGGGAGTTTCCCAGCCTGGAGAACACGCGGGATATCGCAGGGGAAACAACACAACGGGTCACATCCAAGTCGTACAAGCAGTGATTCTCCAAAGTGATGACTACGAGCGAACACTCAGCTTAGGATTCGTAGGTGACTAAAAACCATACGATTCTGTCTACACCTCAGCGGCTTGAGATGCATTAAGAAGACAAAAGGGAATTCCTTATAGCTAAACATCCAATGACACCAGTATTGTATAGATTGCCAAAATATACACAAGAGCATGCAGACACCACCAGGCAGGCCTATTGTTGCTGGCACAGATTTGTTTTTTCAACCACTGGCGATCTTCATTGATAAATTCCTACAGCCGCAGGTAGGGGAAACTCCTTCATAATATTAAGGACACTACAGATTTCCTTACCATGTTGGAACAAATCGCAGTTCCAGATGGTGAAATACCTCTTTCCACTTCAGACATTCAGAGTCTCTACACAGCATTCCCCCACACATAGAGGGGATACAGACTCAGGCCTCGGACACGCTTACCGCTGGCGTGCTGAGGCGCGCTGAGGCTCAGGGAAAGCGGGTGCTTTCCCTGGCCTTGCGGTTGCTTACCGCAAGCGCTCTCAGCAGCCGTCAGGGGGCGGGCCGGGGGCGGGCGCGTCACTGGCCGGGGGCGGGCCAGTGACGTCACGGAGCTGGTTCGCCCTCATTGGGCGAACCGCTCACGTGACCGGCCTGTCTCGCCGGCAAGCGGGGGAATTTTAAATTCCCCTAAGACCTGCGCTTCCACAAGCGCGCGGAAGCGCAGGTGAGCCCCTACTAAAGCCGCTCTAATTGCAGGTGTAGGGGCTCAGTGCTGAGTGGGAGCGCGCGTCAGCACGCTTCCGCCAGCAAGCGCCAAACATGGCCAAGGCCTTAGACTGTAAGCTCCTCGGAGCAGGGACTCCTCTTCCTAAATGTTACGTTTCTCTGAAGCTCTTATTCCCATGACCTGTTATTTATATTATTTGTTATTTATATGATTGTCGTGCGTATTACTGCTGTGAAGCGCTATGTACATTAATGGCGCTATACAAATAACGACATACAATACAATACTCCCAGGTATAAGGTATAGTACACGGTAGGAGGTAGTCTGGCACACTTACTCCGTTTAAATAAGATATCACCTGCCGGTGCCCACGGACAGAAAGGGACAGTCCCGCAGCATCCCCAGGAATTCACATGTGGAAGGCGAGGTCCAGGCACTGGGTCTTCAGTATAACAAGTTTATTTCAGCAAAAAAGAACCAACGTTTCGACTGCCACGCAGTCTTTGTCAAGGTGAGTGCCTGGACCTTGCCTTCTACGTGAGGTATAGTACACCCCATTGTCAGTCTACACACCCCCCTCCACTGAAGAGCAGGTGAGTGTCTAAGGCTGACAGAGAAATAGGTGTAAGTTTTAATATTTCACACTGGGGAATTTGTGCACCCCCAGTTCACCTTTATAATAAGGGAACTCTGATACGGGCTCTGGCCAGCTTTTAATTGCACCAAATCACAAAAGCTTCATTTATTTAACCCCTTCGGGGCCTTTTCACATATTTCACAAAGCTTAGTCCATAGGACAATAAGAAATTACACATATTCAGTGCAGGTAGCTGCTAAACAGAGGTCTACCTTGACGAGGCTGGCGGCTTGAATCATAATTTGGTCAAAAGAGGCAGCCAAATGAGTCCTTTGTCCCACAGACTTAGGGTCTAAATGTAAACGGGCCACTGATATATTTTGGCCCAATTGGTAGGAGCGCAGGAATCGTTCTTTGTGTTGTTCTATATGTAAGGCCGATCCTTTTACCAGCAGCAAACTTCTATAGGGAGGAGCGCGGTGTTATATACAGTCTTCCACATTACAAACAAGACTAGAACAAATAAAAGGACAATTTGCAGACACGGGGTACGACAACAAAACACTGAAACAAGCAGTGGCACGAGTAGGACTTAGATCAAGATCAGAGCTTTTGGACCCTAATCCTAGACCAGCTAAGAAGGGTATCCCATTTGTCCACACTTAACTCCCACTCCAAACACATTGACATGATTGTGTTAACATACTGGCCGATCCTACAGGATGACCCACACGTGGGACAACTCTTTGACGAGAGACCAATTGTTGCGAACCAACGAAGTCGTAAAATTAAGGATGCACTTATTGAAGCAGACACAAGCGCAACATCACGTCAAGCGTTCTCACAAACACCAACTCATGGTAAGTTCCCAATGCATAGTTCTGTGGCACGACACTTCAGGGACCCAGACCGGCACAACGGAGGTACCAGGTGACTAATCGGGTGGCACTGTCACCAAGAGAGGGTGTTGGAGAGACACGTTTATTCCGTTGTGAGGCTAAATGGACCTGCATATTGGACTGTGCGGCTCCAAGAGGTCTTAATGAGAGGCTGGAACAACACTGGTCTCTTTAAACTAGAGAGTCCTCTGGTACCGATGGAGGACTGCGTCATATATGGAATATCATTTGTCAGTACAATCCCTAACCTGCCTCCTTTTTTGTTCCCCCCAACCAATACGATCCATATACTTCATCATTCTATCTCGATGTTTTTATTATGACTACCCCGGATTTCACTGTCCTCCTGGAGTTGACGCACAAGGTACGGTGGAGTGCACATGTGGGCAAGTGCCCATGAGTGACATTAACTATTCTAACTGAGATAAGGAGTCACTACGGATGCTTCATTAGGACTAAATATACAACAAAAATCATTGTACCCATGGCTGAGAATGGGTACCGAAATATAACTGGAAACACTTGGGATATTCATGGAAATCCCCCCCCAAATTATTTTTTTGGAGGATAATGCCCAATACTGGATATGAGAATCATATGGACGGACATCTGTTTTGACACCTATAATTCAATGTAAGCCCATGTTCCTTCTGGACACTATAATTTTCCAATGGGTCAATTCACAGGAGATGATAACTAATAGGTTTGTGATCTATGATTGCAGTGAATACAAAAGAAGATTATGGAATCAAATGGATCCCCCTTTCTGTGAATATTAATGTAAAACGGAACAATACAAAAGATCCCAAAAGACAAGGATTTATAATGACCACCCCACTCCTTATATGCATAACTGCATCTGGACTAGAGATCATTTTATTCTACCTAGACTGTGTTTTTATGAAGTAATGGCCTCCATATATGAGTACTTGTGTGCCTCTGGGCTCGATTTGTCTATAAGAAGACAAAGTGTGGAAGAAGCATACACTGAGATTATGAGGAAAGTTTAGGAGAATGACACATCAACCATTAGGTTACATGAATATACAATATAAGGATTAGTAACGTATATCCCTGTATACCTTTCGTTTCTAAAAAGATGTCCAACCCTTTTTTTGTTAACATATCTATTGTATCTGCCATCACAGTCTCCATGGGTAATGAATTCCACATTGTAACTGCCCTTACTGTAAAGAACCTTTCCTTTGTTGCTGGTGAAATCTCCTTTCCTCCAACCTTAAGGGATGGCCCCGAGTCCTTTGTACTGCCCTTGGGATGAATAGTTCTTTTGAAAGCTCCTTGTATTGTCCCAGAATATATTTGTATACTGTATACAGCTAAACCCCGTTATAACGCGGGTCTCGGGGTCCACCCCGAGACCACCGCGTTACTAACGGGGTCGCGGCAAAAAAATGGCCGCCGCTTTAACGCAGATTCATCCCGCGGGACAGGAGATGGGAGCGGGCATGTCCCTCCGGTCCCCGCTTCCCCCTGTCACCGCGGGACAGCCCGCGGGGCAGGAGATGGGAGCGGGGATGTCCCTCCGGTCCCCGCTTCCCCCTGTCACCGCGTGAATAGAAAAAAAAAACGCTATACAACCAGTTTCCGCCAGTTTTCAGCTCCCTGCCGCGCGACCTCCCCACCGACGCCACCACCGCAACGGCAGTACTTTCTGGTACTATATTTAAAAATCGCCACGGTCTGAAGTGTAAGTGTCTGTGAGTGTGTGTAAGTGTCTGTGAGTGTCTGTAAGTGTGTGTAAGTGTCTGAGTGTGTGTGAGTGTGTGTGAGTGTGTGAGTGTCTGTAAGTGTGTGTAAGTGTCCTCACGAGCCGCACGGCGCATGCGCATGCGCACGGCGAACGTGAGGGGTGCCTGCATAAGTGTGCTGCTTTGGAGACAGGTAAGCAGTCTCCGGAAGACCGCTAACCCCCCCCCCCCCCCGCCGCAGCACAGGGCCCTCGCGCAGCAGTACAGGGCCCGCCGTAGCCGCAGCGCAGGGCCCCGCCACCCCCCCCCACAGCACAATGACTTCCCACCCCCCGCCCCTGGCCCTAACACCCACCTACCTGCCCCCCCGCGCTGCACCGGGCCATCCTACCAGCCCACACAAGTTAGATTTTCCACTGACTTGGAGCAGTATATACAGTATTTGTAAGGGTGCATTATTTATTAATACAGTATATAGCTATAAATTGGTCCTTTAGAAGTGGGAATTTTTGTGAGTTGTGATAACTTTTTATATTTAAAGAGTGTTTAATGCTCCTCCTTTTAGTTTAAGCTTGTATAGAATGCAGTGTGTGTGCAGTGTGCAGTGTGTGCGCAGTGTGTGTGCAGTGTGTGTGCAGTGTGTGTGCAGTGTGTGTGCAGTGTGTCAGTGTGTGCAGTGTGAGCAATGAGGAATGTGTGTGCAGTGTACAGTGTGTGTGCAGTGTGTCAGTGTG
>NC_134495.1:35068249-35149473 GCF_040206685.1 Ascaphus truei
AGGGGGGACGCAGGGAGAGGGCTGTGCTGGGTGAGGGGGGACCCAGGGAGAGGGGTGTGCTGGGTGAGGGGGGATGCAGAGAGAGGGCTGTGCTGGGTGAGGGGGACGCAGGGAGAGGGGTGTGCTGGGTGAGGGGGACGCAGGGAGAGGGGTGTGCTGGGTGAGGGGGACGCAGGGAGAGGGCTGTGCTGGGTGAGGGGGTCACAGGGAGAGGGGTGTGCTGGGTGAGGGGGGATGCAGGGAGAGGGGTGTGCTGGGTGAGGGGGGACGCAGGGAGAGGGCTGTGCTGGGTGAGGGGGGATGCAGGGAGAGGGGTGTGCTGGGTGAGGGGGGACGCAGGGAGAGGGCTGTGCTGGGTGAGGGGGGATGCAGGGAGAGGGGTGTGCTGGGTGAGGGGGACGCAGGGAGAGGGGTGAGGGGGACGCAGGGAGAGGACTGTGCTGGGTGAGGGGGACGCAGGGAGAGGGGTGTGCTGGGTGAGGGGGGATGCAGAGAGAGGGGTGTGCTGGGTGAGGGGGGACGCAGGGAGAGGGCTGTGCTGGGTGAGGGGGGATGCAGGGAGAGGGGTGTGCTGGGTGAGGGGGACGCAGGGAGAGGGGTGTGCTGGGTGAGGGGGACGCAGGGAGAGGGGTGTGCTGGGTGAGGGGGACGCAGGGAGAGGGCTGTGCTGGGTGAGGGGGACGCAGGGAGAGGGGTGTGCTGGGTGAGGGGGGATGCAGGGAGAGGGGTGTGCTGGGTGAGAGGGGACGCAGGGAGAGGGCTGTGCTGGGTGAGGGGGGATGCAGGGAGAGGGGTGTGCTGGGTGAGGGGGACGCAGGGAGAGGGGTGTGCTGGGTGAGGGGGACGCAGGGAGAGGGGTGTGCTGGGTGAGGGGGGATGCAGGGAGAGGGGTGTGCTGGGTGAGGGGGGACGCAGAGAGAGGGGTGTGCTGGGTGAGGGGGACGCAGGGAGAGGGCTGTGCTGGGTGAGGGGGACGCAGAGAGAGGGGTGTGCTGGGTGAGAGGGACGCAGAGAGAGGGGTGTGCTGGGTGAGGGGGGACGCAGAGAGAGGGGTGTGCTGGGTGAGGGGGGATGCAGGGAGAGGGGTGTGCTGGGTGAGGTTGTGTTGATGTGACAGAGAGAAGGAAATAAGGGAGAAGGGAAAGTAAGAAAGAGTGATACAAGAAGGAGAGGGGAGGGGGAGAGAGGGAGAGAGAGGAGCAGTCCGATTAGAACTGAGCAGCACATATAGAGGGGGGGGGGGTGCTCACCCCAAAAGAGAGTTTAGAAATCCTGGGTCACCTCAGATCCTGTCCTCCATAGTACAGCCAGGGAGAGAGGGAGGAGAGAGGGAGGGGACGGGGAGGAGAGAGGGGGAGGGGAGAAGCACAAAGGTGGGGAGAGAAATAGGAGGAGATTGGGGAAGAGTGAGGAGGGAGGATAAAAAAAGGAGAGAGGGAGGGGAGAAGGGAAGTAATAATTGAGGATGGGGGAGAAGGGAAGGAATTCGGGGAGAGGGGGAGAGAAGAGAAGAAATATAAGGGGAGAGGGAAGAAATTAGGGGCAGAAGGGAAGTAATAAGGGGGGAGAGAAGTGAAGGAAGAGGGGAAGAGGGCTAGAGAAGGGAATAAATAAGGAGATGGAGGAGAGAAGGGAAGAAAAAAGTGGGAGGGGGGAGGGAAGGGAAGAAATGAGGGGAGAAGGTAAGAAATAAGGGGAGAGTGGAGGGAATGGAAGAAATAAGGTGGAGGGGGGAGATAAGGGAAGAAATAAGGGGGAGAGGAGGATGGAAGGAAATAAATAAGGGGAGAGGGAGGAGAGAAGGGAAGAAATAAGGGGACATACACAGTGACTAAAGTGACACAGACACAGTGACACAGTGACAGTTAATGGCAAATTGACACAAAGAGTGATACACAGCACACCGTGACCCACTGACACACGTCACATACACATTCCTGGGGATGTCTGACTGTATTACTTGGAGGGGGATGCAGGGAGAGGGGGGCACGAAGAGAGAGGGGGGACGCAGGAAGAGGGGGGGGACACTGGGAGAGGGGTGTGCTCGGTGAGGGGGGACAGTGTGAGGGGTACACAGGGAGAGGGGCGTGCTGGGTCAGGTGGGACGCAGTGTGAGGGGGGACACAAGGTGAGGGGTACGTAGGGGAGGAGAAGGGAATAAATAGGGGGAGAGAAGGTAAGTAATAAGTGGAGAGGGAGGGAAGAAATAAGGTGAGAGGGGGAGGGAAGAAATAAGGAGGGAGAGAAGGGAAGAAATAAGGGGGGAGAGAAGGGAAGAAATAAGGAGGGAAGAAGGGAGAGAAGGGAAGAAATAAGGAGGGAAGAAGGGAGAGAAGAGAAGAAATAAGGAGGGAAGAAGGGAGAGAAGGGAAGAAATAAGGAGAGAGGGGGAAGGGAAGAAATAAGGGGGGAGAAAGGGAAAAAATAAGGGGAGAGAAGGGAAGAAATAAGGTGAAAGGGGGAGGGAAGAAATAAGGTGAGAGAGGGGGAGAAAGTAAGAAATGAGGAGAGGGAGGAGATAAGCGAAGAAATAAGGGGAGAGAAGAGAACCAATACTATCCAATACACCCAGTGATTGTCAGTGTGGTTACATATGCCCTCAGTGGGAGCAAAGATAACCCCGATGGCAATGAATGGGCACCCTACTACCCACCGCCTCTACCCCCAACACATACTACAGTAATGGGCAAAATCCCTATTATCCAGATGTGCGTAGTAGCGCAGGGGGTCTCCGGAGCTGAACCGCATTCATTTCAGCCTCGAGGACCACCTGCCAGTATCTCCCGGCATTATTTAAATCTACCGTGTCACGTGACCCGGACATTTAAACTTTGCAGATATACAGGCACCCATACCGGCACCCGTAACTCGGGAAGCAGGGGATCCTTGTATTGTCCCCGAATATATTTGTATATAGTTATCATATACCCTCTTAGACGCCTCTTTTCCCATGTAAACACATCTAATTTAGCTAGCCTCTCCTCATAAATCAGATTGTCCATCCCCTTTATTAATTTGGTGGCTCTTCTCTGCACTTTCTCTAGTTCCACAATGTCTTTTCTTAGGAGTGGTGCCAATTTTTTGTACTCCATATTCAAAGTGTGGTCTTACTAATGCTTTATAAAGGGGCATAATTATGTTTACTTCCCTTCCATCCATTGCCTGTTTAATGCAAGATAAGATCTTGTTTGCCTTTGCAGCTACTGCTTGACATTGAGCACTATTGCTAAAGCACTCCCAAATCCTTCTCCATCAAGGATTCCCCTACTTTATCCCCATTTAATGTGTAAGTCGCCTGTTTATTCTTGCTTCCCAGATGCATAACCTTACATTTATCTGTATTAAACCTCATCTGCCATTTACCTGCTCACGTTTCCAGTCTCTCCAAGTTCTTCTGGAGAGAATTACATCCTGCTCTGATTCTACTACCTTACACAATTTAGGGGCCTATTCAAAAAGGTCAGATAAGTCACTTATCGCCAGCTTATCGGCAAAAAAGCCTTCTGCTATTCTGTAAGCTCCGATAAATCAGCGATACTATAAATTTGCGGCAAAATTTATTTCCGGAAAAAAAAGACGCCAAACTTATTGGTAGTTTCTGAAAGTCGCTCAATTCTAGTCCCCCCGATCAGCTTATCGAGGCTGATCGCCGCTCTAGAATTGAGATTTCCTCTCAAAATCGCCCCGCCACAAAAAGTTGACAGGAAGGTGGGGAGAAGCTGCCGAGAAGCAGCGAGACGGCACATAGAAAAAAAATGCCTTTTTCCTGCAGCGGATTGATGTCGGGAGACTCCAGAGCTGATACACATTAATACCAGCACCGGAGACCCCCGTCATGAATCAGATGCAGAAAAAATGCATTTACAGGTAACTTAATTACCTTAACGGCTAACCGCTAAGGCAATGAAGGGGTTAACCACCAGTGCCATGTTTATTGTGGGTAGCAGGGGTGGGTGAAGGTGGTATTTGACCCTTGGTGGGTGTTTAGGCCTTGTGGGGTATTTGCGGGTGAACTTAACCCCTTCATTACCTTAGTGGTTAATACCGCTAAGGTAATGAAGGGGATAACCGCTCCCGCTACCCACCCGGTAGGCCTAAACATACATCCTTGGGGCAACTACCCCCTTCACCCATCCCCGCAACCCACAATAAACCAAAATACACACAACAGACCTACTACCCACCTCCTAGGCCCCCAATAACCATTACAATATGTAATAAACACCAATACACGAACCCACCCACCCACCCCCTGTGCCGCCACATCAAACCATTATTTATTTATTTTAGACACAGGATTATTACCACAGGCCGGCGGGGGTCCCAGGGTGGTCCTGGTGGGTGTCGGTGGGCCCCACAAGGCACCCCGGGAGGTTCCCATGGGTGTCGGGGGGGCCTCGGGTGGTCCCCGCGAGGCTCCAGGTGGTCCCTGCGGGTGTCCGTAGACCCCAACGGGGTCCACGGTTGGTCCCTGCAGGTGTCCGTGGGTGCTCAGGTGATCCCCTGTGGGCATCGGGGGGTCCTCGGGTGGTCCCCGTGGGTCTACTACAAACAATCAGATTGGGGATATAGTTCTCACAATCTGATTGGCGGAAGTACCATGTGACAGCTGTCAGGTTGGATTTGGTGACGTCATGTTAAAGGGAAATGAAGCACAGCCATTCCGATTGGCTGGCTTCAGTCCCTTTCATGACGTCACATTGAAAAAAAAGGCACATGGTTTTCACAGCCAATCAACACAACCTCATCCAGCACTCCCCTCTCCCTGCGTCCCACCTCACCCAGCACTACCCTTTCCCTGCGTCCCCCCTCACCCAGCACAGCCCTCTCCCTGCGTCCCCCCTCACCCAGAACAGCCCTCTCCCTGCGTCCCCCTCACCCAGCACACTCCTCTCCCTGCGTCCCCCTCACCCAGCACACTCCTCTCCCTGTGTCCCCTCTCACCCAGCACACCCCCTCCCTGAGTTTGTGTTGATGCAATGACGGAGTTAAACCTAAACAGCCTGTTTATTGGGGGCAGAGGGGGTGGATGAAGGGGGTAGTTGCCCCAGGGTGGGTGGTTATAACTTCCGGGAAGGTTGAGGGAGTAGTTAACCCCTTCACTATCATAGTGGTGGGAACCTCTATGATAATGAAGGGGTTAACCACACCCGCTATCAACCTGGTAGGCCTAACCACCCACCCATGGGGCAACTACCTCCTTCACCCAATCCATCTACCCCCAAATAACATAAAAAAAGTCAACAATCCTAATACCCATCTCCTCTACCCCCAACAACCCCCTCCCCCCGCCCACAACAGATACAGTACAGTAATGGGCAAAATTACTATTATCCAGATCTGGATAATAGCTCATTTGCCCATTCCAAATAAAACATTATCTAGTCAGCATAAAGTAAATAAAACTTGCAATAAAATAAAATAAAGCCTTCATCACCGTCCTCCGCGTCCATGTCCTCCGAGGGCAGCAACAGTACAATAAAAATACAATCTAATGGCCCCTAACCCCTTAATCACCTTTGCGATTAGTAACCGCTATAGTAATTAAGGGTTTAACCCTCTCCCCCGTTTCCCACCAAGGCGGCCTAACTACCCACCCTGGGGCAACAACCCCCACCCTCTACCCATTGATTGGCACAGTGGTACATCATGTCCATATAATATGGGCATGATAACCACTATAGCAGTCAATGGGCAACCTAAAAAAAACAACAAAAAAAAACAACTGCACCAAAAAAACACAACAATAAAAAATACCCAAGCACCTAAATACCAGAACAATAAAATAAATCAAACCTCTAAATAACACAACATTAAAAGAAATCAAACCTCTAAATAACACAACAGTAAAATAAATCAAACGCCAGACACCAGAAGAATAAAAGAATTCAAACACCTAAACAATCCAAACATTGCATAAAAACAAGCCCTACAAATACATAACAATTAACTCCAAACAATAAACAGAAATAGAAAACATAACAATGAATTAAAAACAACAATTTGCCAAAACTGCATTGCCTGTCACTTTGTTTATCTATACCCTAAAGGGGCACAGATAAATACATTAGCAGTAAATGGGCAAGCAAAAAAATGAAAATTAAAAAAATACAATAAAAAAACCCTGAAAAATTAAAATGACATACATTCAATATTTTTCCCACGCTCTGATTGGTCCCTCCTCCTTCCTCCATGCTGTACATAGCTCAGCGGAGGGTATGTAAGGGAAAGCCCCAGACAACCAGACGATTTTGTGGCTTGAGTCGATGAAGCCAGGGCCGGCTTTTCAAAGTTGCTCTGTCCCAAATAGCAGTGCAACCGGCTTCGTTGAGAAGCTAAGAAAGTCTGCCCTGCAGAGACTAAGTCAGGCGCGAGGACCAAGCTCTCACCTGAGAACGTAGAGGTCGCGGTCAGGAGTTCCTGATGGAAACAGTTCCAGGAGTATCGGGATTAGGTCCCGGTCGGGAGTTTCTGCTGAATCTCAGCCCAGGATGTCCGGAACAAGGTTCCAATCAGGGTAACCCCCTGCAAGCGGGCGCTCTCCACCTAGGAAAGGCTAGATCTCATGCCCCAGACCCCAGCAGGTGTGTATATTTCTGTGTTTTGTGTTTCTGTGTGTTTCTGAGGTTTTATCCAAATAAACAGCATTTTATTTCACTGCCTTGTTTTGCCTACTGACTGATCCCTAAAATAAGAAAAAAGCAAATGTGTGGTGCTCAGAAAAAAAGCCTCAATATGGTACTTGAAAGGAACCACAATAAAGTTCAAATTTTTGATTGAAGATTCCTGCCGTGTGAACCCCCTGACTAATGAGTAAGGGAAATCAACCCATGACATGTAGAACAATACAATTGTAATCACTACTCCATTGTAATCCGACTAGTGGGCTAGGGTCCCCACGAGCAATGTAGCAAGAGACCTCACAATAAAGTGACCCAACATATATTATCGGGATGGAGAATAAGCAGGTGATTTAAATAACTCACTCTGAGTTGTTGATGTCCTTGAGACTGTCCAGTCTTCATCCACAGCAGGGGGTGTGCTTCCGTTTTTTCTGGGGTGGTTGCAAGAGAAACAATAGGAAAAAGCAGGCACTAGAAACTCAGGAAACAAAAAATGAAAGATATCCAACGGATTGTGTGCCCATTAAAAATAAATTTAAGGGAAACTACAAAAAAAACGCTACATTACGGGGCACACAGACCCCCACCAACGCATTTCGAGCGTAAGCTCTTTTTCAAGGTGACTATATAAGGTACTCACCAAGCTGTTTATATACCCACGAGGCGCGCTGCTGTCCACTCGCCGTTCACTTCCTGAAACTCTCAGTAGTGACGTGGGCGTGATGACGTCAGCGCGCAACATGGGGAATACAAAATACTCAAACTTTATTGACAACAAAACATAAAAACAATCAAAATACTAGAAATACAGATATGAATACGTGGTAAATTTTTCAACAGTGCAAAACACTGGAAAAAAAGAAAAAATGCATAATTAAAAGGAAACATCATAAAGAAAACATGAATATTTCTATTAAAAGAAAGAAAATACCTAACAAACGGATGGACTAGATGATTAATATGTTAATGGATATCAGTACACAATGGTATAAATCAAAACTGTTGTAGATATGTAAAAAGATAAACACACAAAAAGAATGTTGCTCACACTACATATAGATGTGGAAAAACCAGACCCAATAAGTAATATTGACTATCTTGGAATAAAAAATAAACCAAGTAATCCTAGAGTGAATGGGAAACTGTAGGTGCTAGGGGATAACAATAAAATTGAACACACAAAAGACTAAGACAATCCCCGAAAGCAGCACTCTAAATATACCACAAAATAACTAATAACATAATACCAAAGACCAGGAAACTAAAGTCAAAATAGAAAATGAATAGATTTTAATAGCGATCAAAAAGAACACTAACATTTAAAAACATATACACACTAAGGGCAGCAAAAAATACAAAATGACCGTGACTGACTAAAATTTCCAAAAATCAATAATGCTGAAAAATAAATCAAAAGCAAAAAATGTGTCTGCACAATGAGCCTGATAACTATATAAAGCGACACAAAGAAAGCTGAATATTTAAAAAAAAAAAACCCTGGTAAAGACCTAAGCTAAAAAGGTAGATAACTACGCTAAGGGCATAAAGAAAGGTATGGCATAAATAAACCTATATACAAAAATGATGTACATATGAAAAATAATAACTTAAACCAAGGGGGAGGCACAGGGGAGACAAAATGAAACAAAGACTCAAACCCTGAACAGCAATACAAAATATCAAAATCAAAAAAAGATGCATACAATGCCTGTGGTGGCTGCACAAAAGCAAGTAAGACACATAGCTGTAGAATCACAAAAAGCCAGTGCTGTTTGCACATATGAAACAACCTAGAGTGAGGGTTCCATAGGAGATAATGACTCCAGATAGCAGAGAAAATTATACTGAGCTGCCATATAGTGATGATGGAGTCAGTCCCACGGAGTTAAACTCCAGGATGTGTGGAAATAAGTCATACAGTCCACAGGAAAAGCACCAAGAGTCACGCCAACAAAATAATGAATAGCTGCCTAGAGTGGACACTCAACGCGTTTCAGCCAAGGGGGCCTTCTTCCCGGAGTGGTAAAAGAGTAGTTTACCACTCCGGGAAGAAGGCCCCCTTGGCTGAAACGCGTTAAGTGTCCACTCTAGGCAGCTATTCATTATTTTGTTGGCGTGACTCTTGGTGCTTATCCTGTGGACTGTATGACTTATTTCCACACATCCTGGAGTTTAACTCCGTGGGACTGACTCCATCATCAATATATGGCAGCTGAGTATCATTTTCTCTGCTATCTGGAGTCATTGGGGCCTATGCAGAGAGCAGCGAATTTTAAAATTGGAGAGTTTCAGAAAAAGTAGCTTTAATGGAGAGTTTTATTCTCCATATGCAGAAATGGGCGAAATCCGCTATTTTTAGCATTACTGCATGTGGAGAATTGTAAAGGAGGAGATTCGCGCAGCTGAAAGGGAGAGAAAAAAAAAATCGTGCAATTTTTTTTTCCCCCTATAGCCGGCTTCTTGCCAACTTTAGTTGGCGGCGAAAATTGACGAAAATCGCGCCAAAAACAGCCGCTAGATGGCGAGCGCGCCTTTCTGAATTTGGATATTTTTCAGACTGGCGAGATGTAGTTTTCAATTGGAAAAAATAAAATGGCGCTTTTTTCCAAACTCGCCATTTTCGCCTGTTTTTAGCGCGATTTTCACCGGAAAATGGCGAGATTGTTCATAGCGCTGCTCTTTGCATGAGGCCCATTATCTCTTATGGAACCCTTACTCTAGGTTGTTTCATATGTGCAAACAGCACTGGCTTTTTGTGATTCTACAGCCATGTGTCTTACTTGCTTTTGTGCAGCCACCACAGGCATTGTATGCATCTTTTTTTGATTTTGATATTTTGTATTGCTGTTCAGGGTTTGAGTCTTTGTTTCATTTTGTCTCCCCTGTGCCTCCCCCTTGGTTTAAGTTATTATTTTTCTTATGTACATCATTTTTGTATATAGGTTTATTTATGCCATACCTTTCTTTATGCCCTTAGCTTAGTAATCTACCTTTTTAGCTTAGGTCTTTACCAGGGTTTTTTTGAAATATTCAGCTTTCTTTGTGTCGCTTTATATAGTTATCAGGCTCCTTGTGCAGACACATTTTTTGCTTTTGATTTATTTTTCAGCATTATTGATTTTTTGGAAATTTTAGTCAGTCACAGTCTTTTTGTATTTTTTGCTGCCCTTAGTGTGTATATGTTTTTAAATGTTAGTGTTCTTTTTGCTCGCTATTAAAATCTATTCATTTTCTATTTTGACTTTAGTTTCCTGGTCTTTTGGTATTATGTTATTAGTTATTTTGTGGTATATTTAGAGTGCTGCTTTCGGGGATTGTCTTAGTCTTTTGTGTGTTCAATATGTAAAAAGATGTATAAAATGTCAACATCCATTTGAAAAAATGAGAAATGGTATAATGAGCTGTAATGGTCTGTGAATGACATAGTTGGGGCCAACAGGTATATTTAGAAAATTAGTCATGAACATTTATCATATATAATTTGTTAGACTATTGGTACGTAGGGAGAAAAACATATGCTAGAACCAAAATTGTACTTATATTCTTAGTCAGCGGTGTGCAAACTGGGGGGCGCAAGATTATGTAGGGGGGGCGCGGGCTGTCTGTGTCTTGCAAAGGGGGCGGGGCTTCTCTCTGCACACAGACAGCCCTCTATCTCTTCCTGTCTGCTTCCCGCACCAGTTTCCAGCAGCTTGGGGGTTGGGGGATCGGAGCATGTCGCCCACCCAGGTGAAATTATGTGACTGATTTTGTGTGTGTGTGTGTGTGTGTGGATTGAGTGTGTGTGTGGGGTGATTTAGTGTGTGTGTGTGTGTGTGGTGATTGAGTGTGTGTGTGGGGGGGATTGAGTGTGTGGGGATTGAGTGTGTGTGTGGGGGGGGGGGGGGGTTGAGTGTGTGTGGGGGATTGAGTGTGTGTGTGGGGGGGAGTGTGTGTGTGGGGGGGGATTGAGTGTGTGTGTGGGGGGGGATTGAGTGTGTGTGTGGGGGGGATTGAGTGGGTGTGTGGGGGGGGATTGAGTGTGTGTGTGGGGATTGAGTGTGTGTGTATGTGGGGATTGAGTGTGTGTGTGTGGGGATTGTGTGTGTATGGTGATTTGAGTGTGTGTGTGTGGGGGGGGATTTGAGAGTGTGTGTGTGGGGGGTAATGAGTGTGTGTGGGGGGATTGAGTGTGTGTGTGGGGGGATTGAGTGTGTGTGTGGTGATTTGAGTTTGTGTGTGGTGATTTGAGTGTGTGTGGGTATTGAGTGTGTGGGGATTGAGTGTGTGTGTGTGGGGATTGAGTGTGTGTGTGTGTGGGGGGGATTAAGTGTGTGTGTGTGGGGATTGAATGTGTGTGGGGGGGGATTAAGTGTGTGTGTATGTGGGGATTGAGTGTGTGTGTATGTGGGGATTGAGTGTGTGTGGTGTGTGGGGATTGAGTGTGTGTGGGTATTGAGTGTGCGTGTGTGGGGATTGAGTGTGTGTGTGGGGATTGAGAGTGTGTGTGTGGGGATTGAGAGTGTGTGTGTGTGTGGGGGGGGATTGATTGAGAGAGAGTGTGTTGTAATGCAGTGGTGCGCAAACTGGGGGGCAATGAGGCGCAAGATTAGGGGGGTGCAGGCGGCGTGCGGTGAAAACTGGGTGCGCGGGCTGGCAGACGCTGTGCGCGGGAGGATGAAAAAGCTGTGCGCGAGGGGCGGCCAAGAAGATGTGCACGGGCGGGCAGCCGAAGATGTGTGCGGGTGGCTGAACAGGATAGTGCAGGTGGCGGCCACGTGATGGTGTGTGAGTGCATGCGCAGGGGCTTCGGAGGTACGGGGAGGAGCACGCCCGAGCACGGTGAAGTCAAACGCCCCTCCCGGTGCCTGCCCTGCAATAGCGCTGTGTTCCTGCTCTCCTCCGCTGGCAACCTGCTTCGCTGCGATCCTCTGCAAGTGAGAGTGTCGGCTGCCACTATATCAATCATACTATGAATGTACAGAAATAATGTAAAAAATAAGTGAAAACACAACATTGAAAACGGAAAAAAATAAATAATAAATAATACTGTAGGTAGAAGTTTGGATGACACTGGGGATAGCAAGACAAAAAGCATGGAGGGGAAGGAAGAAAAAAAGGGGGGGGGAGGGAAGGGAGGTAGCAAAGAGGTGGATGAATGCCCCCCAAAATGTATTGCCTTTGTGCACGTACGCTCTCCCAAGCTTGGCGCTTGGGGAGACAAACAAAATTGACTTTGAAGTGCGCTCAGCAGCAGTCAATGCACACACACAGCCACACACACAAACACACACAAACACACACAAATAGCCCCGATCCACGCTTGCAAAATTATGCAGGACACCCTGCGCTCATGCTTGGAGAGTTGGTGATGTCACCGCTCTCAGCGGCAGCGTGGACGCAGCCTAATTTTGCAAGCGCGAGCTATTGAAATATGTAAGTATTTAGACATATTTGGATTTATATTGTATACCGTTTAATAATGTTTTTTTTGTTTTTGTTTTCCATGTGATTTTGATTACATCAGGCAGGGGGGGCCCGAGAAATTTTATGGATGAAAAGGGGGGCTCGGCATAAAAAGTTTGCTCACCCCTGATCTAAGCTACTAGAATCGGCCCCTTTGCCTCTGTGTTTAGTGTGAGATGGGGAAGCAAGTTATTGGAAAAAGCTGAGGTATTAAACGCATTCTTTAGTCTCTGTGTTTTCCAGGGAAAAATCAATTTCAATAGTAGTGCCGCAGGGGGGAGCCACAACCTCCATATTAGCGAACAGTTGGTTAAACATTTAAGTAAATAAGGCACCTGGCCCCGATGGCATACATCCAAGAGTTCTTAAGGAGTTAAGTGCAGTAATAGCCAAACCATCCCATTTAATATTCAAGGTCTCCATTTCCACAGGCTCAGTACCACAAGATTGGCGTAAAGCAGATGTGGTGCCTATATTTTTAAAAAGGGGCTAGATCACAAGCTGGGAATTACAGACCTGTAAGCCTGACTTCAATAGTGGGGAAGCTACTTGAAGGTTTTGTACAGGATAATATTCAGGAATACCTAATGGAAAACAAAATTATTAGTAATAGTCAGCATGGATTTATGAAGGATAGATCTTGCCAAACTAACCTTATTTGTTTCTTTGAGGAGGTAAGTAGGAATTTAGATCAGGGTAATGCAGTTGATGTGGTCTACATAGATTTTGCAAATGCTTTTGATACGGTTTCACACAAGAGGTTGGTGTACAAAATAAAGAAAATTGGACTCAGTAATAATATATGCACCTGGATTGAAAACTGGTTGATGGACAGACAACAGAGGGTCTTTTCAGGTTGGACTAAGGTCGTGAGTGGAGTACCTCAGGGATCGGTACTGGGACCCCTGCTTTTTAACTTGTTTATTAATGACCTTGAGGTTGGCATCGAGAGCAAAGTCTCTATCTTTGCTTATGACACTACATTGTGTAAGGTAATAGAATCAGAGCAGGATGTAATTTCTCTTCAGAAGGACTTGGAGAGACTGGAAACGTGGGCAGGTAAATGGCAGGTGAGGTTTAATACAGATAAATGTAAGGTTATGCATTTGGAAAGCAAGAATAAACAGGTGACTTATACATTAAATGGGGATAAATTGGGGGAATCCTTGATGGAGAAGGATTTACTGTAGGAGTGCTTGTAGACAGCAGGCTTAGCAATAGTGCCCAATGTCATGCAGTAGCTGCAAAGGCAAACAAGATCTTATCTTGCATTAAACAGGCAATGGATGGAAGGGAAGTAAACATAATCATGCCCCTTTACAAAGCATTAGTAAGACCACACCTTGAATATGGAGTACAATTTTGGGCACCACTCCTTAGAAAATACATTGCGGAACTAGAGAGAGTGCAGAGAAGAGCCACCAAATGAATAAAGGAGTATACAAATATATTCGGGGACAGTACAGGGAGCTTTCAAAATAACTATTCATCCCACGGGCAGTACAAAGGACTCTGGGCAATCCCTTTAGGTTGGAGGAAAGGAGATTTCACCAGCAACAAAGAAAAGGGTTCTTTACAGTAAGGGCAGTTACAATGTGGAATTCATTACCCATGGAGACTGTGATGGCAGATACAATAGATATGTTCAAAAAAAGGTTGGACATCTTTTTAGAAAGGGAAGGTATACAGGGATATACCAAATAAGTAAACATGGGAAGGATGTTGATCCAGGGATTAATCCGATTGCCAACTCTTGGAATCAGGAAGGGATTTATTTTTCCCCTTATGAGATATCATTGGATGATATGACTCTGGGGTTTCTGTTTGCCTTCCTCTGGATCAATAAGTAAGTATAGATATAGGATAAAGTATCTGTCGTCTAAATTTAGCATAGGTTGAACTTGATGGACGTACGTCTTTTTTCAACCTCATCTACTATGTAACTATGAATTTAGACCAGGGTAATGCAGTTGATGCGGTCTACTTAGATTGTCCACGGCTGCCATCTTTACCCTTTCCCCGCCAGAGCGATCCACGACTAACCCCTTCCTTGCCAGCGATCCGCAGAGCCATAATTAACTCCTTCCTCGCAAGAGAGATCCATGATTAACCTATTCCCTGCCAGAGAGACCTGCAGAGCAATGATTAGAGCAGCAAAATGTGAATCGTATATGTTTTTTTTTTAAATAAATCAGTTCTGTAGTTTTAGATAATACCTACTGCACTGTTTAAAAAAAAAAAAAAAAACAACTCTTAAAGCTGCAGACCAAGCAATATCCTATATGTGTGTTTGTTAAATAATAAATCAGCTCTGTACTATGAAAAAATACTTGTAGCATTTAAAAAATAATAATTCTGAATTACATTTTTAATGTACTATAATATAACAAGCATTTTTTGTTTCTATAGCAACTATTTACAAAGTAACATCCCCTTCCTCTTCTGAAACAGGCTCTGGCACACGCCTTTTTGAGCCCTGCCCTCTCTCTAGCAGTGCACCAATTGTATTTAGTGACTGCCTGGTCACATGATCTTCCCCACAGAACTTTGCATCTCTGGTCCTCTGATGCTGCACTGACAGCCATTTAGTGAACCCCCCGAGCCGAATCTTCGCTGATCGATCGGCAACTTAGCTAATTAGTTATCATTGTGTGGGTTGTATTGATGCACATATTAAAGGGAAATAATAATTTAAAAAACAAGGCAACTTGAACTGCTGCTTAAAAGCCATTTGTAATGAGGGTTAATATACTGAGCACCCTCTGATTTCTATAGAAGGCTTTAGCCACCTCCCCAGCAGTGCAAGATCTTTGTAACACTTTCCTGTTTGGGATCATTTGTTGCCAATGTTCCCAGCAGTTTGAGCTGCGAACTGTAACAATAGATAATGTTACCTTCGTAATATCAGGATACATTGTAGCTGCTGAGTTACACTGACTGAAGGATTGATTGAAACGGAAAAGCGGCCATAATGTTAGGCACACAGTCAGCATTGTGACAGATTTATAACAGGAGCATCAGATGATTGCAGCTTAGGTAAGAATGTACAATTATACATTGTCACACGCTTTATATATACACATACCAAGAAAGAGAGGAAACAGTATTGCTTCTTAACCCCTTCCCTGCCAGAGACCCACAGAGCAACGATTAACCCCTTCCCTGACAGAAACCCACAGGGCAATGATTAACCCCTTACTTGCCAGAGACCCACAGAGCAATGATTAACCCCTTCCCTGCCAGAGACCAACAGAGCAATTTTTAACCCCTTCCCTGCCAGAGACCCACAGAGCAATGATTAACCCCTTCCCTGCCAGACATCAGCAGAGCAATGATTAACCCCTTCCCTGCCAGAGACCCACAGAACAAAGATTAACCCCTTCCCTGCCAGAGACCCACAGAGCAATGATTAACCCCTTCCCTGCCAAAGACCTGCAGAGCAATGATTAACCCCTTCCCTGCCAGAAACACACATGATACTAATTAACCCCTTCCCCGACAGAGAGACCCGCAGAGCGATTATTAACCCCTTCCCTGCAGTGTGTCTGTATGAATAGGTCTCTGTGAGTTTGGATGTGTGGGAACAGAAGGTCTCTTGTTTGGAGGGACAGTCAACACGAACGCCCCCCCACAGGGGGCCTCTGTCCCCCCCCCCACACACACAGGGGCCTCTGTCCATACCCCGTCCCCACTCTCCCTGTCACATCTACATCTGTGTGTGGGCTGGATTAGTGTGTATATAACGTGTGATGCACGTGTGTCTGTGAATCTGGGTGTGTGTGTATCTGTGTGTGTTTCTCACTTGGTGTGTGTATGTGTATCTGTGTGTGTCTGTGCCTCTGGGTGTGTGCCGGTGTATATTTATCTGTGTGTCTGTGTATATGTGTCTGTGTGTGTATCTGTGTCTGTGTATGTGTGTGTATCTGTGTATGTGTCTGTGTGTGTATCTGTGTATGTGTCTGTGTGTGTATCTGTGTGTGTCTGTGTGTGTATCTGTGTGTGTCTGTGTGTGTGTCTGTGTATGTGTCTGTGTGTGTGTCTGTGTGTGTGTCTGTGTGTGTGTCTGTGTGTGTGTATGTGTCTGTGTGTATCTGTGTCTATCTATGTATGTGTCTGTGTGTGTGTCTGTGTATGTGTCTGTGTGTGTATCTGTGTGTGTCTGTGTGTGTATCTGTGTGTGTCTGTGTATGTGTGTGTGTGTGTGTCTGTGTGTGTGTCTGTGTGTGTGTCTGTGTGTGTCTGTGTATATGTGTCTGTGTGTATCTGTGTCTATCTATGTATGTGTCTGTGTCTGTGTGTCTGTGTATGTGTCTGTGTGTGTATCTGTGTGTGTCTGTGTATGTGTCTGTGTGTGTATCTGTGTGTGTATCTGTGTGTGTCTATGTGTCTGAGTGTGTGTCCAAATTCTACATAACTGTGTCAATATCTGTATCATAGCGATGCCTGTGTATAATGTTTATATACGTGTGTATATACAGAGCTATATCAGAGCCTGTGTGTATATACAGAGCTATATCAGAACCTGTGTGTATATACAGAGGACAGTCTCTCTCTCTTCCTCCCTTTCCCCCTTTCTTCCTCCCTCCCTCCCTCCCCTTTTCTCTCTCCTCCCTCCCCCTCTCTCTTCCCTCTTCCTATCTCTCTTCCCCCTTTCCGCCTCCCTTTCTCCCCCCTCTCTCCCTTGTCCCCTCTCGTTCCCCTCTCTCTCTCTCTCCATTGTCCCCTCTTTTTCCCCCTTCCCTCTCCTCCTTTCTCCCCTCCTCTTTCTCTCCTCCCTCTCTCTTCCCCCTCCCCTCTCTTCCCCCCAATTCTCCCCCTCTCTCTCTTCCCCCCTCTCTCTCTCCTTCGTCTTCCCTCTTCCCCTTCTTTCCCCCCTCTCTCTCCATATTTCTGTCCTCTCCCTCTCTTTCCCCTCCCCCCTCTCTATCTCCCTCCCCCCTCTTTTTTTCCTCTTCCTGTAGTAGAAATCAGCTGCAACTTAACTTCAGAAACTCAGAGAACAGGAGAGACCCCGAGAGACCCCGAGAGACCCCCTACTACAACCCACAGACCGTCTCCCTCACTCTCCTCCTCTCCCTCCCTCTCCTCTTCTCTCCTCTCCATCACTCTCCTCCTCTTCTCTCCCTCACTCTCTTACTCTTCTCTCCCTCCTCCTCTCCCTCACTCTCCTCCTCTCTTCTCTCACTTCACTCTTCTCTCCTCTCCCTCACTCTCTTCCTCTTCTCTCCCTCCTCCTCCTCTTCTCTCCTCTCTCTCACTCTCCTCCTCTCTTCTCTCCCTCACTTTCCTCCTCTCTTCTCTCCCTCACTCTCATCCTCTCTTCTCTCCCTCACTCCTCTTCTCTCCCTCACTCTCATCCTCTATTCTCTCCCTCTCTCCTCTTCTCTCCCTCACTATCCTCCTCTTTTTTCTCCTCTCCCTCACTCTCCTCCTCTCTTCTCTCCCTCACTCTCCTCCTCTCTCCCTCACTCTCCTCTCTCCCCCACTCCCCTCCTCTCTTCTCTCCCTCACTCTCCTCCTCTCTTCTCTCCCTCACTCTCCTCCTCTCTTCTCTTCCTAACTCTCCTCCTCTCTTCTCTCCCTCACTCTCCTCCTCTCTTCTCTCCTCTTCCTCACTCTCCTCCTCTCTTCTCTCCTCTTCCTCACTCTCCTCCTTTCTTCTCTCGCATTCTCCTCCTCCTCAATATCCTCCTCTCTTCTTTTCCTCACTCTCCTCCTCTCCCTCTCTCTGCTCCTCATTCCCCTCTCTTCCTCACTCTTACTCTCTTCTCTCCCTCACTCCCCTCTCCTTCCCTCGCCTCTCCTTCACTCTCCTCCTCTCTTCTCTCCTCTTCCTCACTCTCCTCCTTTCTTCTCTCGCATTCTTCTCCTCCTCTCCCTCCCTCTCCTCTTCTCTCCTCTCCATCACTCTCCTCCTCTTCTCTCCCTCACTCTCTTACTCTTCTCTCCCTCCTCCTCTCCCTCACTCTCCTCCTCTCTTCTCTCACTTCACTCTTCTCTCCTCTCCCTCACTCTCTTCCTCTTCTCTCCCTCCTCCTCCTCTTCTCTCCTCTCTCTCACTCTCCTCCTCTCTTCTCTCCCTCACTTTCCTCCTCTCTTCTCTCCCTCACTCTCATCCTCTCTTCTCTCCCTCACTCCTCTTCTCTCCCTCACTCTCATCCTCTATTCTCTCCCTCTCTCCTCTTCTCTCCCTCACTATCCTCCTCTTTTTTCTCCTCTCCCTCACTCTCCTCCTCTCTTCTCTCCCTCACTCTCCTCCTCTCTCCCTCACTCTCCTCTCTCCCCCACTCCCCTCCTCTCTTCTCTCCCTCACTCTCCTCCTCTCTTCTCTCCCTCACTCTCCTCCTCTCTTCTCTTCCTAACTCTCCTCCTCTCTTCTCTCCCTCACTCTCCTCCTCTCTTCTCTCCTCTTCCTCACTCTCCTCCTCTCTTCTCTCCTCTTCCTCACTCTCCTCCTTTCTTCTCTCGCATTCTCCTCCTCCTCAATCTCCCCCTCTCTTCTTTTCCTCACTCTCCTCCTCTCCCTCTCTCTGCTCCTCATTCCCCTCTCTTCCTCACTCTTACTCTCTTCTCTCACGCCTCCTCCTCACCCTCACTCTCCACTTCTCCTCTCACTCTCCCATCCTTCTCCCATCCTCTCTCCTCTCCCTCCCCGCTCCCTCACTCACTCCCCTCTCCCTCACTCCCCTCTCCCTCACTCCCCTCTCCCTCACTCCCCTCTCCCTCACTCCCCTCTCCCTCACTCCCCTCTCCCTCACTCCACTCTCCTCTCCCTCCCCTCTCCCCTCTCCCTCACTCCCCTATCCTCCTCTCACTCTCCCATCCTTGTCTCATCTTCTCTCCCTCCCTCCTCCCCTCTCTCTCTCTTACCCTCCCTCACTGTCCTTACCCCCCTCCAGGGGTAGTTGGGGTCCTCCCCAGGATGAGTTATCCGGATGAAGGGAGGGGAGGGGGGGAGAGCAGCTTGTCTCTGGATAAAGAATTTCTCAACTCACTGAAAGGACGAATCCTCCTGACAGAGCTGGTAACCCCCCCCCCCCACCCTCCCCAGCACCCCTCCCCAGCACCCCTCCCCAGCACCCCTCCCCAGCACCCCTTCCCAGCACCCCTCCCCAGCACCCCTCCCCAGCACCCCTCCCCAGCACCCCTCCCCAGCACCCCCCCTGACAAACACCCGCAACCCCCCCCCAGCAAACCCCGGCAACCCCCCCCCAACAAAACCTTCTGCAAACCCCTGCAGCAAACCCACGCAACCCCCACATCAAGCCCCCCACAATCCACCCCAACAAAACCCCCCTGCAGAACCCCCCTGCAACCCCCCCAAACTGCTCCCAACAAAAAAAACCCACAAAACCCACAGCCCCCGCAACAAAGACCCCCTGCAACCCCCCCTCCCAACAAAACCCACTGGAGAATCCCCCAACTAAAAACCCCTGCAAACCCCCCATGAACCCCCAATGCAGAACCCCCCACAGCTAAAAAGCCCTGCTGAAAATCACCCCCAAAAAAACCTTTGCAGAACCCCCAAAAATAGTTGCTGACCCCCCAATAATGCAGAAGCCCCCCCCAAAACCTTGAAGAGCCTCCTCCAGAAACCTGCAGAGCCCCCCCCCCCCCTGCAGTGTGTGCTGTCTGTGCTGTACCCTGACCAGGTCTGCCTCTCTCCCGCGCAGGGTCTGTGTTTCGTGGTGTTTATCTGCTTTGCGGCTTCCCTCTCCGCCTATCTGGCGGCTGCCCTCCTCGAGCTCCTCATCACCCTCGTCTTCCTCGCCCTGCTCTCCAGCCGCTACCACCTGCGCCTGACCGCGATCAACTGGCCCTGCACGGTGGGTGTGACCTCTGACCCCTGGGGCTGGGCGGGGAAGGGGAGCGGGTTCTGGGTGGGTGTGACCTCTGACCCCTGGTGCGGGAAGTGGGTTCCGGGTGGGTGTGACCTCTGACGCTGGGCAGGGGAGAGGGTTCCGGGTGGGTGTGACTTCTGATCCCTGGGGCTGGGCGGTGGTGGGGAGGGGGTTCCAGGTGGGTGTGACCTCTGACCCCTAGGGCAGGGTGGGGAGGGGGAGTGGGTTTTGGGCGGGTGTGACCTCTGACCCCTGGAGCCGGGTGGGGGGAGCGGGCTCCAGGTGGGTGCTCTGTGACGCCCCGTCTCTGCCCCTCAGGATTTCCTGCGCTGTGTCTCCGCCACCCTCATTTTCCTGGTGGTCTCCATCGTGGCTGCAGCTCGGAGCGCGGGGGACGGCGGGGCGATCACGGCGGCAGTGAGTATGTCACCCGCTCCTCGCCCTCTCCCTCCTTGTACTCTGGCTCGCACCTTGCCGACCCTCTCGCGGTATTTCCTCGCTCCGTGGACTTTTGCCCAGTTCTCTCGCCCTAATAACTGGAACTCCATTCTCGCTCACCCCATGGACTCTAGCACACTCCTTTCTCGCCCTCTCTGCTCACTCCCGCCCCCTTATCTCTCCCTCTCATTCATCTGACTCTCGTCCAATTCTCTCCCTCTCGTCCATCTGTCTCTCGCCCATTCTCTCATTCTCGTCCATCTGACTCTCACCCCATTTTCTCTCACTATCATCCATCTGACTCTCTCCCTATTCTCTCTCCCTCTCGTTCTTCTGACTCTCGCCCCGTTCTCTCTCCCTTTTGTCCATCTGACTCTCACCCAGTTCTCTTTCCCTCTCACCCATCTGACTCTCGCCCAGTTCTTTCTCTCTCTTGTCTATCTGACTCGCCCAATTCTCTCTCCTTCTCATCCTTCTGACTCTCACCCCATTCTCTCTCCCTCTTGCTCCATCCTCTCTCCCTCTCGTCTTTCTGACTCTCGTCCCGTTCATTCTCCCTCTCACCCATCTGACTATCGCCCTGTTCTCTCTCCCTCTCGTCCATTGAACTCTCGCCCTATTCTCTCTCCTCATCCATCTGACTCTCTGCCCGTTCTCAATCCCCTTCGTCTACTTGACCCTCGCCTGATCTCTCTCCCTCTCGCCCATCTGACTCACTCTCCGTTCTCTGTCCCTCTCGCCCATCTGGCTCTCGCCCTGTTTTCTCTCCCTAGTGTCCATCTGACTCTCGCCACATCCTCTCCCCTCCCGTCTATCTGACTCTCATCCTGTTCTCTCTCACTCTCGCCCATCTGACTCTTGCCCCGTTCCCTCTCCCTCTCATCCATCTGACTCTCACCCCATCCTCTCTCCCTCCTGTCCATCTGACTCGCGTCTAATGGCCTCTCGCCCATTTTCTCCCCGTCTCGTCCATCTGAATCTCGCCCCGTTCTCTCCCCCTCTTGTCCATCTGACCCTCGCCCCATTCTCTCTCCATTTCGTCCTTCTGACTCTCACCCCATTCTCTCTCCCTCTTGCCCCATCCTCTCTCCCTGTCGTCTATCTGACTCTCGCCCTATTCTCTCTCCCTCTTGTCCATCTGACTCACGTCCCGTTCTTTCTTCCTCTCACCCCATTCTCTCTCCCTCTCACCCATCTGGCTCTCGCTCTGTTCTCTCTCCCTAGTGTCCATCTGACTTTCACCTCATCCTCTCTCCTTCCCGTCCATCTTACTCTCGCCCTGTTCTCTCTCCCTCTCGTCCATTGAAATCTCGCCCTATTCTCTCTCCTCATCCATCTGAGTCTCGGCCGTTCTCAAACCCCTTCGTCTACCTGACCCTCGCCTGATCTCTCTCGCTCATCTGACTCACTCTCCGTTCTCTGTCCTTCTCACCCATTCTCTTCCCCTCTTGTCCATCTAAATCTCTCCCCGTTCTCTCTCCCTCTCGTCCATCTGACTCTCACCCCGTTCTCTCTCCCTCTCATCCTTCTCACCCCGTTCTCTCTCCCTCTCGTCCATCTGACTCTCACCCCGTTCTCTCTCCCTCTCGTCCATCTGACTCTCACCCCGTTCTCTCTCCCTCTCGTCCATCTGACTCTCACCCCGTTCTCTCTCCCTCTCATCCATCTGACTCTCACCCCGCTCTCTCCCTCTCGTCCATCTGACTCTCACCCCGTTCTCTCCCCCTCTCGTCCATCTGAATCTAGCCATTCTCTCTCCCTCTCTTTCATCTGACTCTCACCCTGTTCTCTCTCTCTCTTTCATCTAACTCTCACCCCATTTTCTCCCTCTCGTCCATCTGACTCTCATCCCGTTCTCTCTCTCTTGTCCATCTGATTCTCGCCCCATTCTCTCTCTCCCCTGACTATCACTCTGTTCTCTCTCCCTCTCGTCCATCTGACTCTCATCCCGTTCTCTCTCTCTCTTGTCCATCTGATTCTCGCCCCATTCTCTCTCTCCCCTGACTATCACCCCGTTCTCTCTCCTTCCCGTCCATCTGACTCTCACCCCGTTCTCTCTTGCCCTCTCAGCTCTTTGGTTTTCTATTGGTTGGTGTTTTCTCTTATGACGCTTTCAGCATTTATCGGGCAGAGGTAATAGAGCGGGCGACAGAGACAGAAACCGGTGAGTAACTTTGGGTACAGTGTGGGCAACTGCCGTGCCAGCCTCCCCAACATACACAGCGTGGGCAGTGCCAGCCTCCCCCTCACACACAAAGCGTGGGCAGTGCCAGCCTCCCCCTCACACACAAAGCGTGGGCAGTGCCAGCCTCCCCCTCACACACACAGCATGAGCAGTGCCAGCCTCCCCCTCACACACACAGCGTGGGCAGTGCCAACCTCCCCCTCACACACACAGCATGGGCAGTGCCAGCCTCCCCCACATGCACACAGTGTGAGCATTGCCCAGCCTCCCTCACACACAGCACGGGCAGTGCCAGCTTTCCCATCACACACACACAGCATGGGTAGTGCCAGCCTCCCCCTCACACACACGTGGGCAGTGGCAGCCTCCCGCTTACACACAGGGAGGGGAGGAGTTGTGAGCCAAGATGGTGGCAGACCCTGGAGGAGGGAGCGGAGTTGGAGCCAGGGCTCATGCTAATCTGAATGTTGATAAGAAAGTTTCCCTGGAGGAGAAAGTGCAGAAACTTTTGCAAAAGAATCAGAAAATATGGAAAAAGAGATAAATGAAAATGTTGGACAGAAAGAAACTGAAATGGAGAATACTGAAAGTCCGGCTCAGAACCAGACGGGTAAGAGAACTGCGGCTAAAACCAGCTCATGGTCTAATGAAGTCAGGAGTAAAAGGCAGGCAGAACATGAGAAAAGGAGACTTGGGGTCACAGAAATTGTTATCCCACAAGTTAGTAAGGACATACACACTAATGCACAGGCAAATACAGCTATACCTGAGACAGAGACCCCGCAAGCAGCTACACCTGAGACAGAGACCCTGCATACAACTGCACCTGAGACAGAGACCCTGCATACAACTGCACCTGAGACAGAGACCCTGCATACAACTGCACCTGAGACAGAGACCCTGCATACAACTGTACCTGACACAGAGACCCTGCAAACAGCTGCACCTGAGAGACCCTGCAAGTAGTGGAAGGGAGCAGACAGGTGCAGGAATTAGCAGCCACACCCAAGGCAGACACACGGCAAACCGCCCAAGCGGAGCCTGATTAATGCTGGCAATACACCTGAGAAAGACCAGCAATCATCCCAAGCACAGGAAGAAGTGTATGAAATAGAAATGGCTGAAGCAGTGGAAAACGCTGAAGCAGTAGAAGCTTTTGATGCACAAGAAATGGAGATTCCTAAAATGGGAGAGAAATCTATGCAGCCTGCAGCAGTGTCAAAGCCCTTAGCAGAAACAGGAGCGGCAAAAGCAAAGTCCTTAGCTGAAGCAGGAACGGCAGCAAAACCAACAGGAGCTGGGAGCCAGCTCCCCCCCCCCAGCAGTCAGCATGGAGTACAAGACACCCAGGTACATCTTATATGTCATTTGATGATGCCAGAAAGCGCAGGAACGTAGTCAGACTGCATTATTGTGGGGATATGGTTCCTATACCGGACAGATTTGTTATAGGAAAGGACTTGATCAAAGTTTCTCTTGGCTTCCAACCCAGTGAGGTTTATGCTTTGTTACATGAACCTAATAGCAGGAACTATGAAGTCAGCTTTAAGACACCAGAAGGGCTAGAAAAATTCTGGTTTCGTTACAAAGAAGTGAAAGATAATCCAGAATGGGAATTTTTTTAAAGTTATCCAGGTTTCTCGCCCTGTGACCGTGGAAGTGAATATTATTTTTGATATTGAGACTGTAGCGGTAGAAGATATACTTTTTTGGCTACAAAGACAGTGTGATGTTCAGACTGGTCCAGTGAAAAATATGGACGCCGAAGGTTTCTGGAATGGGGGCTACAAGTTTAAAGTTAAACTCAGGTAGACAAACAATGTGGCATGTCACCTCCCGAACGCCATATATATTGGAAGGGACGCGGGCGATGTTTTTATTGGGGACAGCCTAAGAAGTGTTTTAAATCCGATTCCCCCAGGCACTTAAGCTCAGCGTGTGATAAAATCAGATGCACTTTATGTGGTTCAATTGGTCATCACAGCTCTGAGTGTGACAAGGACATAGTCTGCAACCTGTGCTATAAATGTGGTCATTCCTTTAAAGATTGCCCAGAAGCCGAGCACAACCATTATGGGCAGAAGGAAATGTCTAGTGTACAGAATACAGCATCCCATAGTGATAAAGAGAATAAAGCAGAGTCATCAGAAAGTCGTCAACTTACACCTGTAGAAGAGGTTTTAAAATCTCGATGTCTGACATATACGCATCCAGCCCAAAGGGGGTCAGACGGAGAGCACAGGAGCGATCTGAGTTTTGTACCAAACACAGAGAATTCTGCTCAGGAAGGTGATGGACCCCGCAAAGATGGCGGCGAACCCTGCAAAGATGGCGGTGAACCCTGCAAAGATGGCGGTCAACCCTGCAAAGATGGCGGCGAAACCTGCAAAGATGGCGGCGAACCTCACAGAGATGGCGATAATGAATGGGAAACAATAACAAATAAAAACAAGACAGCCCAAACCAGCTCAGCTGGAAAGAAAACTACAAACACTGGAGATAAAGGAACTGTCCAAGAAGAGATCTCACTGCACAATACATATGAGGTATCAGAGGAAAAAAGTTGGGGTGAAAAGATGGATGACGGATGGATGTTGGACAGACAGACTCCGCAGCAGTCTGGATCTATTCAGGACATTGAGATGGCCGGATCATCAAATAAGAGAAATCTACCATCAGAGAGTCCCCCCGGGAGAAGAAAATGGTCAAAAAGAAAAATGGTGCTAAAAATAAAAAAAAGGGTGGTGGTGATTCACTAAATATGCCAAAGTGCCCCTCTCCGCTGAAAGTGGCAACTATTAATGTGAATTAAGGGGGAAAAGACCCGGACTGAAGCTTTTTCTATTCTAAAGGACTTTAAGAATTAGATTTTCTTTTTGCAGGAAACTTGCTTGAATACTTTGTGTTATTTATCTATCAGTAAAGTGTATATAACAGAGGGAATCTGAGAGGTTGGAGAGATGCGTTTAGATATCTTTGAAAAGGGAATCTCTCTAAGATAAAATGTAATGTTTGTGATTCTCTGGGTGCTATTCTGTAAGTATTGTGTGTATTTGTAAATAATTGTATTTAAAATAAAAAAAATTCCCCTCACACACACAGCGTGGGCAGTGCCAGCCTCCCCCTCACACACAGTGTGGGCAATGCCAGCCTCCCCCTCACACACAGCATTGGCAGTGCCAGCCTCCCCCTCACACCCTCAGCATGGACAGTGCCAGCCTCCCCCTCACACACTCGGCGTGGGCAGTGTCAGCCTCACCCTCACACACAGCATGGGCAGTGCCAGTCTCTCCCACACACACAGCATGAGCAGTGCCAGCCTCCCCCTGACACAGAGTGGGCAGTGCCAGCCTCCCCCTTTCACACACCGTGTGGCAGTGCCCATCTCCACCTCTCACACACAGCGCAGGCAGTGCCAGACTCTCCCTCACACACACAGCATGGACAGTGCCATCCTCACCCTCTCACACAGTGTGGGCAGTGCCATCCTCCCGCTGACACACACAGCATGGGCAGTGCCAGCCTCTCCCTCACACATACAGCATGGGCAGTGCAAGCCTCTCCCTCACACACACAGCGTGGACAGTGCCAGCCTCGCTCACACACACAGCATGGGCAGTGCCAGCCTCCCCCTCACACACACAGCATGGGCAGTGCCAGCCTCCCCCTCACATACACAGCATGGGCAGTGCCAGCCTCCCCCTCACACACACAGCATGGGCAGTGCCAGCCTCCCCCTCACATACACAGCATGGGCAGTGCCAGCCTCCCCCTCACACACACAGCATGGGCAGTGCCAGCCTCCCCCTCACATACACAGCATGGGCAGTGCCAGCCTCCCTCACATACACAGCATGGGCAGTGCCAGCCTCCCCCCTCTCACAGTTCACATGCCCACTGTGACTTCTGTTATTGTCACAAAAGTTTAATGTTATTAGCGTTTTTCTCTGTGTTCCAGGTGCTGACGTCTGATTGGGACCTGAGATGACCCCTGAGATGATCCCTGAGATGACCCTTAAGGTGTCCTGGAATTGTCACCCACATAATTTTCCTCTGCATAATGATTCCCCCCCATCTTTAATCTCAGCATTATCCTAGAGACTCCGTCAGTGGCTGCCGGGCAGCCCTTCCCCTGACGCCCGACTCCTTGTGACCGATACAAAGTCCGAGCATTTGTGATGGGAGACGGCCATGATTAAATTGACCTTTCTAAAACATGTAATCCGTTTTCTCAGTTTCAACAGCGACTGGTCAGCTGAGTGTGAGTGTGAGTGTGGTCTATAAGGGGTATGAAGTCAGGACGTCCCACTGCGGAGCGGGCAAATATGTAGGAGATCTCACGAACGTTCGAATAATGATAATCTTACAATGTAGAGGAACAGGACGGGATAATATCACGGGGAGCGGGGGAGTCCCGGTCTGGGATACTTGGTCTAGGTTGTCTAGCTGCCACTCACTTCGACGCTACTTCCCTTGATGCCAGGACCTCTGACATCCACTCACCTCACCACCACTCAACTCACAACCAGAACCTATCGCCAACCACTCACCTCGCTGCCACTCACCTCGCCACCAGGACCTCTCACCACCACTCACCTCATCATCACTCACTTCAGTGCCTGGACCGCTTGTTGCTACTCATCTCATTGCCACTCACCTCGCTGCCATGACCTCTTGCCACCACTCACCTCGCCGCTGTGCCCTCTTACCGCCACTCGCCTCACTGCTGGGACCTCTCAATGCCACTCATCTCTCTGCCACTCACCTTGTCACCACTTACCACTCCACCCAGACCTCTTGCCGTCACTCACCTCACCACTGGGGCCTCTTGTCACCACTCAACCTCACCACCAGGGGCCTCTCGTCGCCACTCATCTCGCCGCCACTCACCTCATCACCGGGACCTCACACTGTCACTCACCTCGTCACCGGGACCTCACACCATCACTCACCTCACTGCCGCTCACCTCGTCACCGGGACCTCACACCGTCACTCATCTTGCCGCCAATCACATCACCACTGCTCACGTCGCCGCTGGGACTTCTCGCTGCCCGGTGTTTTGTCACCAACGTAAGCCCCTAACCTTACACCTTACCATAAAACCCCCTGATCTTAAACCCTAATACTAAAGCTACCCGTACCCTAAAATCTTTAACCCCTTACCATAGAAACCTTAACCCCTTACACTAAGAAACCTTAACCCTTCACCCTAATCCCCTACCCTAAAAATCTAACCCTTTACACTACTTCCCTACTCTAAAAACCTAACCCCTTACCCTAAACCAATGTGTCCAAGGAGGGGAGAAGGGTGCTCCAACCGTTGATAAACTTCATCCAGTAATCAATAAATCCAACTAGACTATAGCGGAGACTATAGCGGAGACTATAGCGGATTGGGTATATTTCAAAATGGCCGCTGAGTCACCAATATATACCAAGATCAATGGTATTTAGAGGAAGCGTAATAATGCTCAATTCACCTCACATACACCTTATATGAATGATCCAGGTAGAGGTACTCGTCTATAATGTCATAAAGAATAATTGTAAGATTCTTACCCACTCCTGTAGTCTCTGGTGGCGCACTGTGGCGCGCCAGCCATCGAAATGGAAATCCAGAGCAAAGAGAAAAAAGGAAGCAAGCAGCGCACTGCCAGGGAGCCAGGTGGTGAAAAGTAATATCCTATCAAGGAGTAACCTGATAAAGGACCTACCCGTCCGAAACGCGTAGGAGGATCTCTGTTCCCCTCCTGGGGTGATGTTTTTACTGGCTATGTGCTGAATAAATAGGATATTACTTTTCACCACCTGACTCCCTGGCAGTGCGCTGTTTGCTTCCTTTTTTCTCCTTACCCTAAACCCCCTACTTTAACCACCTACCCTAACCCCCAACCCTAAACCCCCTACCCTAACCCCATACCCTAAACCCCCTACCCTAACCACCTACCCTAACCCCCAACCCTAACCCCCCTACCCTAACCCCATACCCTAAACCCCCTACCCTAACCCCATACCCTAAACCCCCTACCCCCATACCCTAACCCCCAACCCTAAACCCCCTACCCTAACCCCATACCCTAACCCCCTACCCTAACCCCCAACCCTAACCCCCCTACCCTAACCCCCCTACCCTAACCCCCCTACCCTAACCACCTACCCTAACCCCCCTACCCTAACCCCCCTACCCTAACCCCCCTACCCTAAACCTCCTACCCTAACCCCCGTAACCTAACCCCCTACCCTAAACCCCCTACCCTAAACTCCCTACCCTAAACCTCCTACCCTAACCGCTAAAACCCCTTAAGTGAATTTACCCTATTGGAAAACGAGTGGCGGTCACGTGTCCAGCGGTGGGGACGAAATTCGCACAGCGCCCATATGTCTGATTCTGCGGGGTCCTGCGTGAAACGCAAACACAAACCCAGCGCAGAGACACTGACACAGGGAGGGACCCCACCACCTCTAGGAAGTGTCCCCGTGGGGAGGGAATGGGACACACACCCCGTTAACCTCAGAGTTTGGTCCCATTTCTCCTCTTCCTCCTTTTCTGCCGGATGTCCCAAATTTTGGGCACACGCCCGTCTCATTCCAGACATCCCCCCACCTGAGTTTGGAAAACCTGGATGTACCGTATACCGCGACATCACCTGTAAAATTGTAACGCCTGTATGCCCGCAGACCTGGCCAATCCCCAGTACTGAGGTGGGTAAGGGTATAACACGCACCCACAGCAGTGAGGGCGTGCCCGGAGTGTGGTAATGCGTTGCTGGGCCTGGTGAGTAAGGGTTAACGAGATACTTGCTGATTCCGGGGTGCCAGAGGTCGGAGGGTAATGTCCAAGTGCCACAGTTCAGGGGCAGGAGAGAGCAGCGTAGTGATGTCCGAAAGCCAGGGTTCAGGGGCAGGAGAGAGCAGCGTAGTGATGTCCGAAAGCCAGGGTTCAGGGGCAGGAGAGAGCAGCGTAGTGATGTCCGAAAGCCAGGGTTCAGGGGCAGGAGAGAGCAGCGTAGTGATGTCCGAAAGCCAGGGTTCAGGGGCAGGAGAAGGCAGGGTAGTCAAGTCCAAAGCAGAGTTCAAGTTCAAGCCAAAGGAATCCAAACAGGGGCAGGGACAGGAATCAGGGCTGAAACAGACAAGGGAGCTGGGCATAGACACTGCACACACAGGAGCTACATGAAAGCTATGCAGAGCAAGGACTGAGAGCACAGAGTGGGGTAATAAAGGAAGGAGGGCCAATAGGGGTGAGGGGTGGAGCAGAGGTTTGTCTGGGTAATTGCAGGGATAGGTCCGTGAGAGCAGGGGAGGAGACAGGGAGGTAATCAAGAGTTATAGCCTGCAACCGACGGGGGGCGGAGCCAGAGCGTGGGGGCGGCAAGTAAGTAGAGCGGGTGCGCGCGCCTTCCGTAACCATGTTATGTGCGCGCATCGCGCGTGCACCAGAGCGTGGGGAAAGACCAGCGGAGGAGGCGTACGGGGCAGGAGACGGAAGGGAAGGAGGAACAGAGGAACCAGGTAGGGAACGAACAGGGATGACAGAGGCACGCCGAGGGGCGCGTGACCCACGATTGGGAACCCGCGATCGTGAACGGGCGCGCTTGGTGAGGGGACCGCGCGCGTGCGCAGAGTGTGAGCCAGGGCGTGCGGACCGTGCCGTGGAGGAACGGCTCAGGGGGGGGGGGGGAGGTAGAGATTGGGGACGTAGGGGAGCGGAGGAACTAGGTACTGTGGGACCTGGGGTGACGGGGACACGCTGGGAACCGCGAGTCCCCCGATCCGTTACACAAATCTCCCGAAGTCTCTTTTATAATCACTCCGGCATAACAGACCTCAGCATTCAACAACTACAAAAATGGCGGCGACGTCAAACAAGTTATAATATCTTCAAAGATGGTTGTATAGCTATTCTGTTCTTGGGTGGAAATCCTTCCGTTCAATCTTGGTATTGTGATGTTAAACCTGGTTCCTTCTCTCTCCTGGTGCTTTCCCTTCTCTCCTGCTCGGGGTAATCTTCGTCTTTCTTGGTGTAATCCTTCTCTCCCTTAGCTACATCTCTCAGTATTTATCCGGAGAATATATATCGCAGGCCAGGTCCCCGCTGTGGCGGACGCTGCAGGGACGAGATCCGCCCCTCACTGGGGCCGGGTTCGATGCGAGGGGCGGACGCCGCTCTGCGCGGTGAGTTTTTCCAGCCTGCATGAAAATTGTGAGGGGAACTAGCGACGGAGCGCTAGGCCACCCCCCCCCGGCAGTTCAGCCAATGAGGGCGAACCTGCCGGGTGACGTCAAGGCCGCGCCCCCCGTCACACCCCGCCCCCTGGAGCTCTCTGCAGAACGGGGAATTCGGCTGCACGCGCCACCAGCCTCGCAGGCGCGCGTGCAGCGCAGACACTGGGGCCGCAGCCTAAGTCCACTCTTCCTACTACTAATTGTATTACCAAATATGGCAGCTATATGTGTCCTATTGCTTAAAACTGGTGTCATATCTGATCAGGAGCTACCCACCCTCCATACAAGGAAATCCATGTATATGATCAGATTTGATTACCTCAGCATATCATCAGTTATCAATAGCAACTCACCGTGAGACCCCCCATACTCAGATAACCCAACACAGCCGCAATCCCAGTATAACTTCTAATCCTTCTCCTAATGTAACTGAATCTACAGAGAATACCAACTCACTACCATTAGAATAAAATCATGTGCGCAATATAATCTGGATGAAAGAATCGGTGCAAATCAGAGCAACACCATGCTGTGTGCGTGGCATCGGTTTTTACACACCGGATTGAAACCTAATTCCAATATAATAATGTCACTGGAATGGAATTCGTACATCGCCATACGGAAGAACGCGAGAGGTTTACGGGTGCAAGGCCACGACACTTCGGCGCTTAAACTTGTAACGTCTCCTTGGGCTCCGTTTGGGTATTTAGGGGATTTTAGGGATCTGGATAAAAAGAAACTAGTTTGGGGGGGGGAGGGGGTGGAAAGACGGAAGAATTCACACTTTTTTTTAACTTGGGCTCTTTGTGAAAAGTCATTCTGATGTAATTAACCAAACGGCTAAAAGGGTAGGACGTGGCATCTCTGAGCTGCTTATAGTGACATTTATTTATTTATAAAATGTGTTACCAGGAAGTAATACACTGAGAGTTACCTCTCGTTTTCACGTATGTCCTGGGCACAGAGTTAAGATGACAAATACATGGTTACATTACATAGTTACGTAAGAGAACAGGGTATACATTATATACAGAGACATAGCATGCACAGTTAGAGATAATATATATTATGGGCGTATGAAACAGGTACAGACCAGATTAAAATGTGAGACAGTCTTAGATTTGAAAGAACTTAAACTGGTGGTGGATGTGAGATGTGGACATGATGACACGGCAGCAAACGGCTAAAAGGGTAGGACGCGGCATCTCTGAGCTGCTTATAGTGACATGATGACACGGCAGCAAACGAGCTGTTATCGCAGTGTGTGTTTAGTAATAAACAATACAATGTTATGTGTATTGTTATGGGCTGACTGTCACGGCGGCACACCTGTGCTGAAGCAGGGGACTTGTGTGTGTGACAAGGGGCTCAACGCCAGTCTCCAACCCCCCCACCAGGATATCCCTGCTTCAGCACTGGTGGCTCCATCAATGGCTGAGCCTCTGAGCCACTTGTGTTAAAGCAGGGATCCATTTAGCCACCTGTGCTGAAGCTGGGACTTATTGAGCCACCTGTGTTAAAACAGGGACTGATTGAGCCACCTGTGCTGAAGCAGGGAGTGATTGAGCCACCTGTGCTGAAGCTGGGACTTATTGAGCCACATGGGCTGAAGCAGCGACTGATTGAGCTACCTGGGCTGAAGCTTGGTCTGATTGAGCCACCTGTGCTGAAGCTGGCACTGATTGAGCCACCTGTGCTGAAGCAGGGAGTGATTGAGCCACCTGTGCTGAAGCAGAGATTGATTGAGCAACCTGTGCAGAAGCAGGGACTGATTGGGACTTGTGCTGAAGCAGGGACTGATTGAGCCACCTATGCTGAAGCAGGGGCTGATTGAGCCACCCATGCTGAAGCAGGGGCTGATTGAGCCACCTGTGCTGAAGCAGGGGCTGATTGAGCCACCTGTGCTGAAGCTTGGATATCCTGAAAACCTGTCCTGTTGGGGGAGGCTTGAGGACTGGATTTGAGCCCTCCTGGGTTATACACACAGCTATTCAGCTGACTCGATTGCCTCAGTCCTCAAATAAGTAGTATCTCCCCCAAACCGTCACACTGCACCCCAAGTCGCTGCCACCACCACCGGGGGTAATTTAGGTTTTACCCTTAGGAGTGTCTGGTCTCCAGTTCACTGGGAAACAATAATGTCATTAACAGCAACCAAAAAAACAACAATGTAGCAAAACGTGTCCGAAAATACGGTTACTCTCTTCAAAAAGGTTCAATTAGAGCCCAAATGTCCGATAACACAAATGTCAGACTGTGAGGTAGGACATGCCGACCCCATCGATATGGCAGCGAGCTTATCGAAGCTACCTGAATAGGCCCCGTAACCTGTACACATACCCTACCTTTCTCTGCAGGAGTAACGAGAGCGTGAAATGTTTGTACTGTCTCAATACCACCTGAACGTGAGCTGTGACTATGAAGGCCTGAACGTGAGCCGTGACTATGAAAGCCTGAACATGAGCCGTGACTATGAAGGCCTGAACGTGAGCTGTGACTATGAAAGCCTGAACATGAGCCGTGACTATGAAAGCCTGAACGTGAGCTGTGACTATGAAGGCCTGAACGTGAGCTGTGACTATGAAAGCCTGAACATGAGCCGTGACTATGAAGGCCTGAACGTGAGCTGTGACTATGAAAGCCTGAACGTGAGCTGTGACTATGAAGGCCTGAACGTGAGCCGTGACTATGAAAGTCTGAACGTGAGCTGTGACTATGAAAGTCTGAACATGAGCTGTGAGTATGAAAGCCTAAACGTGAGCTGTGAGTATGAAAGCCTGAGCGTGAGCTGTGACTATGAAAGCCTGAGCGTGAGCTGTGACTATGAAAGCCTGAACGTGAGCTGTGACTATGAAAGCCTGAGCGTGAGCTGTGACTATGAAAGCCTGAACGTGAGCTGTGACTATGAAAGCCTGAACGTGAGCTGTGACTATGAAAGCCTGAACGTGAGCTGTGACTAAGAAAGCCTGAACGTGAGCTGTGACTAAGAAAGCCTGAGCGTGAGGTGTGACTATGAAGGCCTGAACGTGAGCTGTGACTATGAAAGCCTGAGCGTGAGCTGTGACTATGAAAGCCTGAGCGTGAGGTGTGACTATGAAAGCCTGAACGTGAGCTGTGACTAAGAAAGCCTGAGCGTGAGGTGTGACTATGAAGGCCTGAACGTGAGCTGTGACTATGAAAGCCTGAGCGTGAGCTGTGACTATGAAAGCCTGAGCGTGAGCTGTGACTATGAAAGCCTGAACGTGAGCTGTGACTATGAAAGTCTGAACGTGAGCTGTGAGTATGAAAGCCTGAACGTGAGCTGTGAGTATGAAAGCCTGAGCGTGAGCTGTGACTATGAAAGCCTGAGCGTGAGCTGTGACTATGAAAGCCTGAGCGTGAGCTGTGACTATGAAAGCCTGAACGTGAGCTGTGACTATGAAAGCCTGAACGTGAGCTGTGACTATGAAGGCCTGAACGTGAGCCGTTACTATGAAGGCCTGAACGTGAGCCGTAACTATGAAGGCCTGAACGTGAGCTGTGACTATGAAGGCCTGAACGTGAGCCATGACTATGAAGGCCTGAACGCGAGCCGTGACTGTGACTATGAAAGCCTGAACGTGAGCCGTGACTATGAAAGCCTGAACGTGAGCTGTGACTATGAAAGCCTAAACGTGAGCCGTGAATATGAAGGCCTGAACGTGAGCTGTGACTATGAAGGCCTGAACGTGAGCTGTGACTATGAAGGCCTGAACGTGAGCTGTGACTATGAAAGCCTAAACGTGAGCCGTGAATATGAAGGCCTGAACGTGAGCTGTGACTATGAAGGCCTGAACGTGAGCTGTGACTATGAAGGCCTGAACGTGAGCTGTGACTATGAAGGCCAGAACGTGAGCTGTGACTATGAAGGCCTGAACGTGAGCTGTGACTATGAAGGCCTGAACGTGAGCTGTGACTATGAAGGCCTGAACGTGAGCTGTGACTATGAAGGCCTGAACGTGAGCTGTGACTATGAAGGCCTGAACGTGAGCTGTGACTATGAAGGCTTGAACATGAGCTGTGACTATGAAAGCCTGAACGTGAGCCGTGAATATGAAGGCCTGAACGTGAGCCGTGACTATGAAGGCCTGAACGTGAGCTGTGACTATGAAGGCCTGAACGTGAGCTGTGACTATGAAGGCCTGAACGTGAGCCGTGACTATGAAGGCCTGAACGTGAGCTGTGACTATGAAGGCCTGAACGTGAGCTGTGACTATGAAGGCCTGAACGTGAGCTGTGACTATGAAGGCCTAAATGTGAGCTGTGACTATGAAGGCCTGAACGTGAGCTGTGACTATGAAGGCCTGAACGTGAGCTGTGACTATGAAGGCCTGAACGTGAGCTGTGACTATGAAGGCCTGAACGTGAGCTGTGACTATGAAGGCCTGAACGTGAGCTGTGACTATGAAGGCCTGAACGATAGATGCTCTTCGCTTGGTGGGGCAAAGAAATTATTTTACAATTCAAATTCAATTCAAGCAGAAAGATCCACTTGTTCAATTCTCGCTGCAATGGCGTCAAAAACAAAATCAGGGCATCAGAGATTATAATATAATAATTAATTATTGGGTATTCCTAGTACTGTCACAGGAAGTAAGACTCTTTCTCACCCTAATATGGGTATTATATAATGACTTGTACAGGCATACCCACATTAATGTACGCAATGGGTCCAGAGCATGTATGTAAAGCGAAAATGTACTTAAAGTGAAGCACTACCTTTTTTCCACTTATCGATGCACGTACTGTACTGCAATCGTCATATACGTGCATAACTGATGTAAATAAGACATGTGTAACAGGCTCTATAGTCTCCCCGCTTGCGCACAGCTTCGGTACAGGTAGGGAGCCGGTATTGCTGTTCAGGACGTGCCGACAGGCGCATGCGTGAGCTGCCGTTTGCCTATTGGGTGATATGTCCTTACTCGCGAGTGTACTTAAAGTGAGTGTCCTTAAACCGGGGTATGCCTGTACTTACATCATCTCTACATCCCAAACACATTTTTTTTTATCCAGTCATCTGTATGATTTGGAACAAATACAAATTCTTCTGGTAGACTTCGTTTTATTCCCAGAGATGTAATGATACCCCCTTGTACTTTTCCCCCAATAGTTCCAATAGTAATAGAAATAATAGTCATTTTGTTCTTTTTCCTAAAAAATGGGGGAAAAAGAAAGAAATATTCAGTACCATCGGTGCTGACTTGATAATTGTTCTCATTTTTCTTGATTCTGATCATCCATCATCCAATAGTATCCTTTATTCATCATCCAATAGTATCCTTTATTCATCATCCAATAGTATCCTTTATTCATCATCCAATAGTATCCTTTATTCATCATCCAATAGTATCCTTTATTCATCATCCAATAGTATCCTTTATTCATCATCCAATAGTATCCTTTATTCATCATCCAATAGTATCCTTTATTCATCATCCAATAGTATCCTTTATTCATCATCCAATAGTATCCTTTATTCATCATCCAATAGTATCCTTTATTCATCATCCAATAGTATCCTTTATTCATCATCCAATAGTATCCTTTATTCATCATCCAATGGTATCCTTTATTCATCATCCAATGGTATCCTTTATTCATCATCCAATAGTATCCTTTATTCATCATCCAATAGTATCCTTTATTCATCATCCAATAGTATCCCTTATTCATCATCCAATAGTATCCTTTATTCATCATCCAATAGTATCCTTTATTCATCATCCAATAGTATCCTTTATTCATCATCCAATAGTATCCTTTATTCATCATCCAATAGTATCCCTTATTCATCATCCAATAGTATCCCTTATTCATCATCCAATAGTATCCTTTATTCATCATACAATAGTATCCTTTATTCATCATCCAATAGTATCCTTTATTCATCATCCAATAGTATCCTTTATTCATCATCCAATAGTATCCTTTATTCATCATCCAATAGTATCCTTTATTCATCATCCAATAGTATCCTTTATTCATCACACAATTACATATGACCTGTAAAAAAACCATGAACCCCAAAACTTTGCTGCCTGCTTTAATTACGTCGCTAATCACAGAGTCAGATAACCTTTAACATTGTATAACCCATAATGTCAATAATATCATAAGATCCTTCCCAATTTGCTTCCCATGGACCTATTTTCCTAACATTTTTATTGTAATGTTCTCTCCTTCCTCTCCCCCTTTAAAAAAAAAACTTTTGAAAATACAGGAGGAGACATCTTTTTAGATCTTACATCTGATTCTTGCGCTGCACAATACCAGCTGATTATGGGCGATGATAAGGTACATTCCATCTTGGTCCAATCCATACACTTTCACATGTAACTTTCATCTCCTGACCTGTGAAATGAGTCCCCCTATCTGACTCAAGAATACATGGGAAACCCCCACCTGGAAAAACATGTTCCCTTAAAACTTTTGCCGTTATAATTGCATCGTCTTTCCTAACTGACATTTTTTCAAACACTTCTAAAATTCTCTGTTGTCCCAAACTTTCATGATTGTAACGCTTAAAGAAAATCTTTAAATGTTCTGGATCTGCCAGGCGTAACTCCCCGTAACTCCCCTGGGCAAACTACCCCCCTACCTGAACAAGCTCCTCACCCCTACCACATGCAGCACCTATCACCTGAGAGCAGACTCCAAAAGACTGTTCATGGTCCCAAGGCTCAACAAAGTATCCGGACGTTCCTCCTTCTCTTACCGTGCACCCCAAAACTGGAACAGTCTACCGGAGACTCTCACATCCACCACCAGTCTAAGTTCTTTCAAAACTAAGGCTGTCTCACATTTTAATCTGGTCTGTAACTGTTACATACGCCTATAATATATATTATCTCTAACTGTGCATGCAATGTCTTGTATATAATATATACCCTGTTCATTTATGTAACTGTATTTGTAACCATGTATTATTTTGTTTTACTCTGTGCCCAGGACATACGTGAAAACGAGAGGTAACTCTCAATGTATTACTGCCTGGTAAAACATTTTATAAATAAATAAATTAATTCTGGTTGTGACATAAACCCTTTTCTCAAGAACCGAAGAAGGTCTTAAATCAACCCGAGAAAAAGCAATAGAAAACTATTTTCCGTATTCCTCTTGTAACGCGTATTCCCCCACCCAATCGCATATAGAGTGTATGTGAGGGGGAACCTATATGTTACCAGGTGTGGTGCGTTATACCTGTCAGGCCCACAGGAGGTCTGAGCCTCCGCTAGTGAGAGCCTGGGGTGAATCTCTGGAACGTTTCTTGTCAGCGCCTCCACCTATGTGAGATTCTAGGAGTGTAGAATGGCCCTCACGTAGGAACATCCATAAAGTAACCAGCCCACACCAAAGGTTATGGCTAAAAGGGTTTACTGTATGGCAAATAACACAACATAACATACTTCAACAATATGACATTGACAGTGTCCCTCTATAACACTAATAGGCACAACTACCCGGTCACCACGCAGGGCTTTGTACCCCACACGTTATATCAATAGTCCCAAATGTCCCACAATACCCCAAGTGAGTGACTGCTGGTAAAGTTGGTGCACTTATAGATACCTGCCCGGGCACACGTCCGTGCCCGGGTGTAAAGCTCTTCAAAAAGGGTCTGACGCAGGAACAGGAATCCGCCTCCGCGTGAGGTGTCTCCCTCTTGGAGCGTCGCACCCACAGAATGTCTCTTGCTGCAGAGCCTGTCTGAGCCCAGACGCAGGCCGCGATCACTGCGTGCAACTGGCACCGGTAATGTCACATAGAACTGGGTACTATAGAAAGCAAACCCCCCCCTTGCACTGAAAGGGGCCTTTCCTGAAACTGCCAACTAATTGCTGTGGCTGCACTGCAAGCCACACTGTCTCTTCTTGTCAGAGCACACAGCACTGCAGCTGTGTCAGTGACAAGACTAAGACTCAGATTCAGATAAGGGCAGGGTCCCTACCTAAGGGGCCTTCCCTATGAACTTACCCACTAACCGAGTGGGGCATACCTGGGGCCTGGGGTTTCTCTGGCCTAGTACAGCAGAGCCCTGCTCTGTGTACACTACCTTCCCCAATGTCTACCTGGATCCAACTGACAAAACCCTGTCTGCACACAACATTGTTGCAACTTTGCAGCATGAGAAGCTGCCAGCTCTATTGGCTTCAATGCTGCCTGTGACCAGGGTGAAAGTGCAGTCCCCAGAGGCTGCTGGGAATTGTAGTTCTTAGTACAGCTCTTTCCTATGGGGACCGCGTGCGCGATCTTTACTGCGCATGTCTGAAGCTGTAATGGCCGCCGCTACTCTTAACTGAGCATGCGCAACTTCCAAGAGCTCTTGCACACATGCTTGCCAACCTCTGTGCATTGCACGACACAGGCGCGAACTCCCGCGCCAACCTCAACATGGCCGCCGCGATTGCTCTGCTTACGCGCAAGCCTCCGCACATGCGCGAACACATTAAACAGGGCGGTGTCCTGCCGCAGCTGCCACCGGGAGCCCCCGGGAACGCGCTCGCCCCCCCAGTAGCACACACGCAAGGGGGAAAGAAACCTGCAGACAGGGGGACCAGAGGGACCCTGGCTACAATCTTAACAGGAAAGAAATTGCGTGTTTGCATATCTAACGGTTGATATTAAAATAGGATCAGTAAATACTACAGAACCTGCTGTTAACGCCATTTCTTTGGCCAAAGAAACAATTGTATCACTTTGTTTCTATAGAAAAAACCTGTCCCGGTTTATGCTTACATTCCTGCAATTCATCTGCACTGACACTAGATGTCACTAGAGGGACTCCTTCCTTCTCTGCAATCACCAGCTGTCTTCCATGTGAGACACACACTCTGGTCTTCAAAACCTTGACCAAACTTTAGCTAAATCCTGCTGAAAGTCAGTGGGCGACCTGTGAAATCCCGGAGGCAAAACATTGAACTCATGCTGCTGATCCTGACAAGCAAACGTATATTGACAATAATCATTAGCTATCATTTGAGCTGTACAAACTCTTCCATCATTACCATATTCATTAGGATTTAGCAATATCGAGTTCAGAGTTCCTAGTCGTGCGGCCAGATGAGCTATGTCTCAAAGGAAATCCTCAGTGTCTGTGCATCTGTACCGCGTGCAATGAATCAGTATTACTAGTGTAGCAGGGTCCCCCCTGGCCCTCCTCACCTGCGCAGAGTAGCGGGTACCCCCGCACCATGTCAGGCAGTTGCAGGGGCGATCGCGGCTCCTGGCGGCATCAGTGACTGGGCACCGCCATCTTGTGCGCGTTTGCGCATGCGCGGTGCGCGTTTGCAGTCGTGGCGGCCATTACACCTAGTGCAGGAAAGTGTAGGGAGGCAGGAAGGACCCCTAGAAGTCGCGCATGCGCAGTTAGGGCGATGCGGCGGCCATTACAGGTTTGCACAGGCTCCATGGAGAGTAGCGGCGGCCATTATAGTGCGCACACGCGGCCCCAATGTTAAAGAGGGCCATAAAGGACTATAATTCCCAGCAGCCTCTGGGGACTGCACTTTCACCTTGGTCACAGGCAGCCAGACAGCCAATAGAACTTGCAACTTCTCCTGTTGGAGAAGGATACATTGTTGTGTGCAGAGTCAGGAAGCAGACTGTGAAGCACATGAGTTAGTCAGGCTAAGGAGACAGTGGGGGAAGGAAGGGGGGCAGAGAGCTGCGAGCTTCTGCCCTAGGCCAGAAATCCCCCGGGCTAGAGTTGAAGCCCTGACTCCCCACTAGTGAGGGTGGGTGTTCATAGGGACAGGCCCTTAGGTAAGGACCCTGTGCCCCTTCAGCTGTGCAGTTCCTTAGAGCAGGGAGAGACCCTGTGCAGTTCCTTAGAGCAGGGAGAGACCCTGTGCAGTTCCTTAGAGCAGGGAGAGACCCTGTGCAGTTCCTTAGAGCAGGGAGTGACTCTGTGCAGTTCCTTAGAGCAGGGAGAGACCCTGTGCAGTTCCTTAGAGCAGGGAGAGACCCTGTGTAGTTCCTTAGAGCAGGGAGAGACCCTGTGTAGTTCCTTAGAGCAGGGAGAGACCCTGTGCAGCTCCTTAGAGCAGGGAGAGACCCTGTGCAGTTCCTTAGAGCAGGGAGAGACCCTGTGCAGTTCCTTAGAGCAGGGAGAGACCCTGTGCAGTTCTTTAGAGCAGCGAGAGACCCTGTGCAATTCCTTAGAGCAGGGAGAGACCCTGTGCAGCTCCTTAGAGTAGGGAGAGACCCTGTGTAGTTCCTTAGAGCAGGGAGAGACCCTGTGCAGTTCCTTAGAGCAGGGAGAGACCCTGTGTAGTTCCTTAGAGCAGGGAGAGACCCCGTGCAGTTCCTCAGAGCAGGGAGAGACCCTGTGTAGTTCCTTAGAGCAGGGAGAGACCCTGTGTAGTTCCTTAGAGCAGGGAGAGACCCTGTGTAGTTCCTTAGTGCAGGGACCCAGTGAAAGGGTTTGCTGCATGTTCCTGTAAGCTGTGTTGCTGATCCAGAGACTGTCCTTACGGTGGGACGTCCGGCGGGACCCCATCCCACGCGGAGGTACAGATCAGCGCTGGACCAAGCGGCGCCGGTAGACCCTTTGCGAAGACACCCAGGTGTAGAGACACCTGGGCAGGTATTTACAACCTTCCACACGTGAACCAACTTTACCTTGCTCCTCACATGTGACAGGCCTGTTCACACCCTTGGGTGGGCTTGGACTCTTTGGATACTGGGTTGGGAAGGGGGTGTAAAGGTTTAGCCCAGTTAGGGGCAAGGTTATAGCTGCCAGCTAGTGGCAGAGGGTAACACGGCTGTGTTGCTATACAGTATGATGTGATGTGATGTTATTGTTTTGCCCATATAGTAAACCTGTGTTATACAGTATATACCTTGGTGTATGTGGTTCATATATGTGGGTCCTGTGTAGGGGACATTCTACACTCCTAGAATCCTGCACAGGTGGAGGCGTTGTAATTAGAAGATCGTTCCAGAGGATTCACCCCAGGCTCTCACTAGCGGAGGCTCAGACCTCCTGTGAGCCTGACAGGTATACTGCACCACACCTGGTAACATATAGGTTCCCCCTCACATACACTCTATATGCGATTGGGTGGGGGAAAACCCGTTACACTAATCTGTGTACCAACTGGTGTATATGGAATGGGATGTGAAAGCTGGACACATTCACTCCCTTTTCTCCAAACTCTTCTGTTGGTTTAAAAACTGTTCACAATTTCTTTGAAAATACTCAACTTTTTGCTAATGAAAGCATTTGAGCCCCTAACACCTCAGCTGCTGTTATAAATGGTGTGTGTGTGTGTGTGTGTGTGTGTTTTCGGTCTCCGGCAGACTGTTATCCCTTTGAGTGCCACAAGAACAACCTCTATCTTTACCAATGTCAGAGATGATACATGTGGGAATATTTCTTTTATCCACTAATTGTCCACGGATTCTTAAATCTGCCTAATCAAGATACTTTTCCATGTCAATTCCCAGCTGCTTATGTCACGTCTACGTCTGCGCTGGAACGTTGAATATAGGACGAACGTTTTGTATCTTTTTTTCATTTTCCTTTCTGTGCAAATGTGATGTTATATATTTCAATTTGCGTTTCTAACACGTGTGCGTCTATTTAAAATGTCACAATTTGAACATTGATCTGTCATGGAAACAACGTGCAACATCTCATCTTTAGAAACCATCATATTAAACCCTTTGATCTTCTTCCTGACATTTCTTGTAGTTTTCTTATCTTTGTTTATGGTTAGTACTTTCGTATCAATTGCCTGTTTTTCTGTATGTACCTGATCCCATAGAGAAACCCATAACTCAGCGTCTGGAGATAGACAAAATAGATTATTGCATCACAAGAGACAGTTCTACAGGACTGTAACTACACCCAGACTGAGAGGGACTGTAACTACAGTACACCCAGACTGAGAGGGACTGTAACTACACCCAGACTGAGAGGTTCTATAACTAAACCCAGACTGAGAGGTTCTATAACTACACCCACACTGAGAGGTTCTATAACTACACCTAAACTGAGAGGGACTGTAACTACACCCAGACTGAGAGGTTCTATAACTAAACCCAGACTGAGAGGCTCTGTAACTACACCCAGACTGAGAGGTTCTATAACTACACCTAAACTGAGAGGGACTGTAACTACACCCAGACTAAGAGGGACTGTAACTACACCCAGACTGAGAGGGAATGTAACTACACCCAGACTGAAAGGGACTGTAACTACACCCAGACTGAAAGGGTCTGTAACTACACCCACACTGAGAGGGACGGTAACTACACCCAGACTGAAAGGGTCTGTAACTACACCCACACTGAGAGGGACGGTAACTACACCCAGACTGAAAGGGTCTTTAACAACACCCAGACTGAAAGGGTGTGTAACTACACCCAAACGGAAAGGGTCTGTAACTACACCCAGACTGAGAGGATCTGTAACTACACCCAGACTGAGAGGTTCTATAACTCACCAAGACTGTGAGGGTCTGTAACTACACCCAGACTGAGAGGTTCTATAACTACACCTAAACTGAGAGGGACTGTAACTACACCCAGACTGAGAGGGACTGTAACTACAGCCAGACTGAGAGGGACTGTAACTACACCCAGACTGAGAGATACTGTAACTACACCCACACTGAGAGGGACTGTAATTTCACCCAGACCGAGAGGGTCTGTAACTACACCCAGACGGAGAGGATCTGTAACCACACCCAGACTGAGAGAGACTGTAACTACATCCAGACTGAGAGGGACTGTAACTACACCCAGACTGAGAGGGGCTGTAACTACACCCAAACTGAGAGGAATTGTAACTACGCCCAGACTGAGAGGTTCTATAACTACACCTAAACTGAGAGGGACTGTAACTACACCCAGACTGAGAGGGACTGTAACTACAGCCAGACTGAGAGGGACTGTAACTACACCCAGACTTAGAGATACTGTAACTACACCCACACTGAGAGGGACTGTAATTTCACCCAGACCGAGAGGGTCTGTAACTACACCCAGACTGAGAGGAATTGTAACTACACCCAGACTGAGAGGGACTGTAACTACAACTAGACTAAGAGGGACTGTAACTACACCCAGACTGAGAGATTCTGTAACTACACCCACACTGAGAGGGACTGTAACTACACCCAGACTAAGAGGGGCTGTAACTACACCCAGACTGAGAGGGGCTGTAACTACACCCAAACTGAGAGGAATTGTAACTACGCCCAGACTGAGAGGTTCTGTAACTACACCCACACTGAGAGGGACTGTAACTACACCCAGACTGAGAGGGACTGTAACTACACCCAAACTGAGAGGAATTGTAACTACACCCAAACTGAGAGGGACTGTAACTACAACCAGACTGAGAGGTTCTATAACTACAGCTAAACTGAGAGGGACTGTAACTACACCCAAACGGAGAGGATCTGTAACTACACCCAGACTGAGAGGGACTGTAACTACACCCAGACTGAGAGGGTCTGTAACTACACCCAGACTGAGTGGCTCTGTAACTACACCCAGACTGAGAGGCTCTGTAACTACACCCAGACTGAGAGGAATTGTAACTACACCCAGACTGAGAGGGACTGTAACTTCAACTAGACTGAGAGGGACTGTAACTACACCTAAACTGAGAGGTTCTGTAACTACATCCAGATTGAGAGGGCCTGTAACTACACCCAGACTGAGAGGGTCTGTAACTATACCCAAACTGAGAGGAATTGTAACTACACCCAGACTGAGAGGGACTGTAACTACACCCAGACCGAGAGGGACTGTAACTAACCCCAGACTGAGAGGGACTGTAAATACACCCAGACTGAGAGGGACTGTAACTACACCCAGACTGATTGGATCTGTAACTACACCCAGACTGAGAGGATCTGTAACTAAACCCAGACTGAGAGGGACTGTAAATACACCCAGACTGAGAGGGACTGTAACTACACCCAGACTGATTGGATCTGTAACTACACCCAGACTGAGAGGCTCTGTAACTACACCCAGACTGAGAGTTTCTATAACTACAGCTAAACTGAGAGGGACTGTAACTACAGCCAGACTGAGAGGGACTGTAACTACACCCAGACTGAGAGGTACTGTAACTATGCCCAGACTGAGAGGGACTGTAACTACGCCCAGACTGAGAGGCTCTGTAACTACACCCAGACTGAGAGGAATTGTAACTACACCCAGACTGAGAGGGACTGTAACTACAACTAGACTGAGAGGGACTGTAACTACACCCAGACTAAGAGGGCCTGTAACTACACACAGACTGAGAGGGTCTGTAACTATACCCAAACTGAGAGGAATTGTAACTACACCCAGACTGAGAGGGACTGTAACTACACCCAGACGGAGAGGTTCTGTAACTACACCCAGACTGAGAGGGACTGTAACTACACCCAGACTGAGAGGGTCTGTAACTACACCCAGACTGAGAGGAATTGTAACTACACCCAGACTGAGAGTGACTGTAACTACACCCAGACTGAGAGGGACTGTAACTACACCCAGACTGAGAGGGACTGTAACTACACCCAGACTGATAGGTACTGTAACTATCCCCACACTGAGAGGGACTGTAATTACACCCAGACCGAGAGGGTCTGTAACTACACCCAGACCGAGAGGATCTGTAACTACACCCAGACTGAGAGGGACTGTAACTATACCCAGACTGAGAGGGACTGTAACTACACCCAGACTGATTGGATCTGTAACTACACCCAGACTGAGAGGCTCTGTAACTACACCCAGACTGAGAGTTTCTATAACTACAGCTAAACTGAGAGGGACTGTAACTACAGCCAGACTGAGAGGGACTGTAACTACACCCAGACTGAGAGGGTCTGTAACTATACCCAAACAGAGCGGAATTGTAACTACATCCAGACTGAGAGGGACTGTAACTACACCCAGACGGAGAGGTTCTGCAACTACACCCAGACTGAGAGGGGCTGTAACTACACCCAGACTGAGAGGGTCTGTAACTATACCCAGACTGAGAGGGACTGTAACTACAACTAGACTAAGAGGGGCTGTAACTACACCCAGACTGAGTGGGTCTGTAACTACACCCAAACTGAGAGGAATTGTAACTGCACCCAGACTGAGAGGTTCTGTAACTACACCCACACTGAGAGGGACTGTAACTACACCCAGACTGAGAGGTTCTATAACTACAGCTAAACTAAGAGGGACTGTAACTACAGCCAGACTGAGAGGGAATGTAACTACACCCAGACTGAGAGGGACTATAACTACACCCAGACTCAGAGGGACTGTAACTACGCCCACACTGAGAGGGACTGTAACTACACCCACACTGAGAGGATCTGTAACTACACCCAGACTGAGAGGATCTGTAACTACACCCAGACTGAGAGGGACTGTAACTTCACCCAGACTGAGAGGTTCTATAACTACAGCTAAACTGAGAGGGACTGTAACTACACCCAGACTAAGAGGGACTGTAACTACAACCAGACTGAAAGGGTCTGTAACTACACCCAGACTGAAAGGGTCTGTAACTACACCCAAACTGAGAGGGACTGTAACTACACCCAGACTGGAAGGGTCTTTAACAACACCCAGACTGAGAGGTTCTATAACTACACCCAGACTGAGAGGATCTGTAACTACACCCAGACCGAGAGGGTCTGTAACTACACCTAAACTGAGAGGGACTATAACTACACCCAGACTCAGAGGGACTGTAACTACGCCCACACTGAGAGGGACTGTAACTACACCCACACTGAGCGGATCTGTAACTACACCCAGACTGAGAGGATCTGTAACTACACCCAGACTGAGAGGGACTGTAACTTCACCCAGACTGAGAGGTTCTATAACTACAGCTAAACTGAGAGGGACTGTAACTACACCCAGACTAAGAGGGACTGTAACTACAACCAGACTGAAAGGGTCTGTAACTACACCCAGACTGAAAGGGTCTGTAACTACACCCAAACTGAGAGGGACTGTAACTACACCCAGACTGGAAGGGTCTTTAACAACACCCAGACTGAGAGGTTCTATAACTACACCCCGACTGAGAGGTTCTATATCTACACCCAGACCGAGAGGGTCTGTAACTACACCTAAACTGAGAGGGACTGTAACTACACCCAGACTGAGAGGGACTGTAACTACAGCCAGACTGAGAGGAACTGTAACTACACCCAGACTGAGAGGGACTGTAACTACACCCAGACTGAGTGGGACTGTAACTACACCCAGACTGAGAGGGTCTGTAACTACACCCAGACTGAGAGGGTCTGTAACTACACCCAGACTGAGAGGGTCTGTAACTACACCCAGACTGAGAGGCTCTGTAACTACACCCAGACTGAGAGGAATTGTAACTACACCCAGACTAAGAGGGACTGTAACTACACCCAGACTGAGAGGTTCTGTAACTACACCCACACTTAGAGGGACTGTAACTACACCCAGACTGAGAGGATCTGTAACTACACCCAAACTGACAGGGACTGTAACTACACCCAGACTGAGAGGGACTGTAACTACACCCAGACTGAGAGGTTCTGTAACTACACCCACACTGAGAGGGACTGTAACTACACACAGACTGAGAGGTTCTTTAACTACACCCACACTGAGAGGGACTGTAACTATACCCAGACTGAGAGGGACTGTAACTACACCCAAACTGAGAGGATCTGTAACTACACCCAGACTGAGAGGGACTGTAACTACACCCAGACTGAGAGGGACTGTAACTACACCCAGACTGGGAGTGGCTGTAACTACACCCAAACTGAGAGGAATTGTAACTACACCCAGACTGAGAGGGGCTGTAACTACACCCAGACAGAGAGGGACTGTAACTACACCCAGACTGGGAGTGGCTGTAACTACACCCAGACTTAGAGGATCTGTAACTACACACAGACTGAGAGGTTCTTTAACTACACCCACACTGAGAGGGACTGTAACTATACCCAGACTGAGAGGTTCTGTAACTACACCCACACTGAGAGGGACTGTAACTACACACAGACTGAGAGGTTCTTTAACTACACCCACACTGAGAGGGACTGTAACTATACCCAGACTGAGAGGGACTGTAACTACACCCAAACTGAGAGGATCTGTAACTACACCCAGACTGAGAGGGACTGTAACTACACCCAGACTGAGAGGGACTGTAACTACACCCAGACTGGGAGTGGCTGTAACTACACCCAAACTGAGAGGAATTGTAACTACACCCAGACTGAGAGGGGCTGTAACTACACCCAGACAGAGAGGGACTGTAACTACACCCAGACTGGGAGTGGCTGTAACTACACCCAGACTTAGAGGATCTGTAACTACACCCAGACTGAGAGGGTCTGTAACTACACCCAGACTGAGAGGGTCTGTAACTACACCCAGACTGAGAGGAATTGTAACTACACCCAGACTGAGAGGGACTGTAACTACAACTAGACTAAGAGGGACTGTAACTACACCCAGACTGAGATTCTGTAACTACACCCAAACTGAGAGGAACTGTAAGTACACCCAGACTAAGAGGGACTGTAACTACACCCAGCCTGAGAGGAACTGTAACTACACCCAGACTGAGATGAAATGTAACTGCACTTACAAGAAAATAGCTCTCCTTTATTCTGTTTATTTTGCTGCCTTGTTGTGTGATTATGGCGAGTATTGTGTTGCAGACAGACACGCTGATTAATCCACAAACTATACATCACATATACTTACTAACCCTAATACTACACAACATTACGCACACATTTACTGAGGTTACACACACACACACATACACACTACAGATAACGCACAAAGACAAAATCAACACTCATACCAGCAATACAGATTACATTTGTGTACTGCAGATATTAAACGTTCTCCTGATATCTCATATGCTGTAGGCGTGAGACAGGAAGACATGAGGACCAGACGGACAGATCAGCAAAAAACAAAAAGACAGGCGGACTGAGACAGGCAGAGTGCTGGACAGACAAGAGAGACAGGCAGAGTGCTGGACAGACAAGAGAGACAGGCAGAGTGCTGAACAGACAAGAGAGACAGGCAGAGTGCTGCACAGACAAGAGAGACAGGCAGAGTGCTGGACAGACAAGAGAGACAGGCAGAGTGCTGGACAGACAAGAGAGACAGGCAGAGTGCTGGACAGAAAAGAGAGACAGGCAGAGTGCTGGACAGAAAAGAGAGACAGGCAGAGTGCAGGTTGCAGTCACACTTTATTGTTGGTTTTACAGAGTATATACAATTTAGGAGACGCTTCAGCGCTTGTGGGGGTCTCGTCCTCCCTACTCCTCATCATGGAGCTTCTGCTGTGGAAGAGAAAAGCAGGAAAGTGATAAAGAAAGAGTGAAGAAGAGAGCAGAAGAGATAGCAGCACTCACCATCCTCAACCCCCCCCCCCATGTGCCAGATCATGGCTCCACTCTTTTCCCTCTCTTTCCTCTTCACCTTCCCTCCCCCCATTTGGACTCACCTTAACCCCCACGTCCCGGCTCACTACTCCTCCATTTCCCCTCGCTCCTCCCGTCAGGACTCACCTTAACCCCCACGTCCCGGCTCACTACTCCTCCCTTTCCCCTCCCTCTCCCGTCAGGACTCACCTTAACCCCCACGTCCCGGCTCACTACTCCTCCCTTTCCCCTCGCTCTCCCGTCAGGACTCACCTTAACCCCCACGTCCCGGCTCACCACTCCTCCCTTTCCCCTGCTCCTCCCGTCAGGACTCACCTTAACCCCCACGTCCCGGCTCACTACTCCTCCCTTTCTCCTCGCTCCTCCTGTCAGGTCTCACCTTAACCCCCACGTCCCGGCTCACTACTCCTCCCTTTCCCCTCGCTCCTCCTGTCAGGTCTCACCTTAACCCCCACGTCCCGGCTCACTACTCCTCCCTTTCCCCTCGCTCCTCCCGTCAGGACTCACCTTAACCCCCACGGCCCGGCTCACTACTCCTCCCTTTCCACTCGCTCCTCCCGTCAGGACTCACATTGACCCCCACGTCCCGGCTCACTACTCCTCCCTTTCCCCTACCTCTCCCGTCAGGACTCACCTTAACCCCCACGTCCCGGCTCACTACTTCTCCCTTTCCCCTCCCTCTCCCGTCAGGACTCACCTTAACCCCCACGTCCCGGCTCACCACTCCTCCCTTTCCCCTCGCTCCTCCCGTCAGGACTCACCTTGACCCCCACGTCCCGGCTCACTACTCCTCCCTTTCCCCTCGCTCTCCCGTCAGGACTCACCTTAACCCCCACGTCCCGGCTCACCACTCCTCCCTTTCCCCTGCTCCTCCCGTCAGGACTCACCTTAACCCCCACGTCCCGGCTCACTACTCCTCCCTTTCCCCTCCCTCTCCCGTCAGGACACACCTTGACCCCCACGTCCCGGCTCACTACTTCTCCCTTTCCCCTACCTCTCCCGTCAGGACTCACCTTAACCCCCACGTCCCGGCTCACCACTCCTCCCTTTCCCCTTGCTCCCCCCGTCAGGACTCAGATTGACACCCACGTCCCGGCTCACTACTCCTCCCTTTCCCCTCGCTCCTCCCGTCAGGACTCACCTTAACCCCCACGTCCCGGCTCACTACTCCTCCCTTTCCCCTCCCTCTCCCGTCAGGACTCACATTGACCCCCACGTCCCGGCTCACTACTCCTCCCTTTCTCCTCGCTCCTCCTGTCAGGTCTAACCTTAACCCCCACGTCCCGGCTCACTACTCCTCCCTTTCCCCTTGCTCCTCCCGTCAGGACTCACCTTAACCCCACGTCCCGGCTCACTACTCCTCCCTTTCCCCTCGCTCCTCCCGTCAGGACTCACCTTAACCCCCACGTCCCGGCTCACTACACCTCCCTTTCCCCTCGCTCCTCCCGTCAGGACTCACCTTAACCCCCACGTCCCGGCTCACTACTCCTCCCTTTCCCCTCGCTCCTCCCGTCAGGACTCACCTTAACCCTCACGTCCCGGCTCACTACTCCTCCCTTTCCCCTCGCTCCTCCCATCAGGGCTCACATTGACCCCCATGTCCCGGCTCACTACACCTCCCTTTCCCCTCGCTCCTCCCATCAGGGCTCACATTGACCCCCACGTCCTGGCTCACTACTCCTCCCTTTCCCCTCGCTCCTCCCGTCAGGACTCACATTGACCCCCACGTCCCGGCTCACTACACCTCCCTTTCCCCTCGCTCCTCCCGTCAGGACTCACCTTAACCCCCACGTCCCGGCTCACTACTCCTCCCTTTCCCCTCGCTCCTCCCGTCAGGACTCACCTTGACCCCCACATCCCGGCTCTTGGCTCTGAGCTTGTTGACCTGAGATTCTGCAATGTCGGCTCGTTCCTCGGCTTCGTCCAACTCGTGCTGAACCTTCCGGAACTTGGACAGGTTTGTGTTGGCCACTTCCTCCTGTGGAGAGGAAATGTCAGAGAGCGAGGGAAAAAACGTCAGAGAGGGAGAGACATCAGAGTGGCGTCAGAGAGAGAGACAGGAAGTGAGAGAGACATCAGAGACAAGAGACAGAGAGAATGAGAGACTTGAGAGAGTGAGGCGTCAGAGAGAGGGAGAAGACATCAGAGAGGGAGAGAAGATACATCAGAGAGAGAGGAGAGAGGGATAGAGAGAAGAGACAGCAGAAACGGAGAGAGATGTCAGAGAGAGGAAAGAAGACACATCAGAGGGAGGGAGAAAAGAGGCATCAGAGAAAGGGAGAGAGAGGAGACATCAGAGAGGGAGAGAGATAATAAGAGAGAGATAATAAGAAAAGGAGACAAATAAAGTCACTCAGTGCACTCAGGATAGACACTCACAGCCTCCTCCGACTGTCTCTTATAAGCCTTCACTTTGAGCTGCAGCTTGTCAACAAGGTCCTGAAGCCGAGCCAAGTTCTTCCTGTCCTCCTCAGTCTGGGGGAGAAGAGAGGATGTGAGAGAGAGAGAGAGAGAGAGAGAGAGGCCAGGTGAGAGAGAGTGAGAAGAGAGATTTTGTAAGAGAGAGGAAGAGGAGAAAGACCATGTGAGAGAGGGAGAGAGACTGTGTGAGAGAGAGGGAGAGACTATGAAATAGAGAGAGAGAGACTGAGAGAGAGAGGCTGTGTGTGAGAGAGAGTCAGGTGAGATCAGATAGTTACATAGTTACATAGTAGATGAGGTTGAAAAAAGACTTCCGTCCATTAAGTTCAACCTATGCTAAATTTAGACAACAGATACTTTATCCTATATCTATACTTATTGATCCAGAGGAAGGCAAACAAAAAACCCCATTAAGGGAAAAAATTAATTCCTTCCTGACTCCAAGAATTGGCAATCGGATTAATCCCTGGATCAACATCCTTCCATGTATACTTATTTGGTATATCCCTGTATACCTTTCCCATCTAAAAAGATGTCCAACCTTTTTTTGAACAAATCTATTGTATCTGCCATCACAGTCTCCATGGGTAATGAATTAAACATTTTAACTGCCCTTACTGTAAAGAACCCTTTCCTTTGTTGCTGGTGAAATTTCCTTTCCTCCAACCTTAAGGGATGGCCCCGAGTCCTTTGTACTGCCCGTGGGATGAATAGTTCTTTTGAAAGCTCCTTGTATTGTCTCTGAATATATTTGTATATAGTTATCATATCCCCTCTTAGACTCCTCTTTTCTAATGTAAATAAATCTAATTTAGCTAGCCTCCCCTCATAAGTTAGAATGTCCATCCCCTTTATTAATTTGGTGGCTCTTCTCTGCACTCTCTCTAGTTCCATAATGTATTTTCTTAGGATTGGTGCCCAAAATTGTACTCCATATTCAAGGTGTGGTCTTACTAATGCTTTGTAAAGGGGCATAATTATGTTTACTTCCCTTCCATCCATTGCCCGTTTGATTCAAGATAAGATCTTGTTTGTCTTTGCAGCTACTGCATGACATTGGGCACTATTGCTAAGCCTGCTGTCTACAAGCACTCCTAAATCCGTCTCCATCAAAGATTCCCCCAATATATCTCCATTTAATTGGTAAGTCGCCTTTTTATTCTTGTATCCCAAATGCATAACCTTACATTTATCTGTATTAAACCTCATCTGCCATTTACCTGCCCACGTTTCCAGTCTCTCCAAGTCCTTCTGAAGAGAAATTACATCCTGCTCTGATTCTATTACCTTACACAATTTAGTATCATCAGCAAAGATGGAGACTATTCTCTCGATCCCAACCTCAAGGTCATTAATAAGATCAGAACTAAAACTTTGTTTAAATCCTCCCTGACCTTTTCCTGACCTCCCCTGGCCTTTTCCTGACTCCTCCCCCTGACCTTTCCTTGATGCCTCCCCCTGACCTTTGAAGATAGGACGATTTCAAGCCTGAAAAACAGAGACGCCATATTGTCTGTATTCACACTAACTGTATAGCAAGCACCGAAATAGTTCACATAGAATAACAGAGAAAAACACAAGGCCATAAAACCTTAATAATTCCCTACATAGCAGGAGCTCAGGAGCTGGGAATGTGGAGAGGAGTTAGGCAATTAAATCAGTCTGGCAAGAAGTGTCTTTAATATGGGTGGGATAGTAAAGAAGATACAAAGAAAAGATACAGAACTGGGAAATAACGAGGCACAACTTATCTGTAGACAGGAAGAAAGTACAATGGAGCCTTTTTGGTATGTACAAGAACAGGGTTTCGATCTCGTTATTATTAGGGAGTACAGGACGGTATGACGGGGAGGTAACAGACATTCTGATAAATACCACAGCTGGGGTAAAGTTGGCTGTAATTGGGGCAGGCCCATATTTGGGTAAGTCCGGATGTCCGTGGATAAGGTATATATATTTTATCTGTGTGTATTGCGAGCAGAGCTGCTGAGAATCGTGGAGTGATACCAACAGAAATGCGTCTCTCCGCTCATAACTGAGAAGGCCTGTAAAGACGTACGTATATGATGCAGATGGATTCCTATTTGTCTCTGAATAAATACTGGATGAACCGATCTCTGGAATTATTCACTGAGGTAGAAGGAAGACTCTTCCCCATGACTTCTTCTCCCTTGATGCCTCCCCCTGACCTTTCTATGGTTCTTCCCCAGGACCTTTCCACCCTTAATGCCTCCCCCCGACCTTTCCACGGTTCTTTCCCAGGACTTCTTCTCCCTTGATGGCTCCACCTGACCTTTACCATCGTTCTTCCCCATGACCTCTTGTCCCTTGATCATTCCCCTTGAGCTTTCCATGGTTCTTCCCCAGGACCTCTTTTCCCTTGATGCCTCCCCCTGACCTTTCCATGGTTCTTCCCCAGGACCTCTTCTACCTTGATGCCTCCCCCTGACCTTTCCATGGTTCTTCCTCATGACCTCTTCTTCCCCTGACTTCTCCTTTGTGCCGCCCCATGACCTCTTCTCCTTGGTCCCTCCCTTTGTGCCCCATACCTGGTAGGTGAGCTCCTTCATCCGTCTCTCGTACTTTCTCATGCCCTTCACGGACTCCACGTTGCGCTTCTGCTCGGCCTCCAGCTCATTGTCCAGCTCTCGGACTCGAGCCTCCAGCTTCTGCAGCTGCTTCTTCCCGCCCTTCAAGGCGATTTGCTCAGCTTCGTCCAGCCGCATCTGCAGGTCCTTGATGGTCTGCTCCATGTTCTTCTTCATCCTCTCCAGGTGGGCGCTGGTGTCTTGCTCCTTTTTCAGCTCCTCAGCCATCATAGCGGCCTACAAGGAAGGGAAAGGGTAGAGGTGAGACTGATCGGGGCACTAACGGACTGGAGTCTCTGTCCCCACCCGAGATGCAGTGCATGCTGGGTACGTACATCGGTGATGGCTTTCTTGGCCTTCTCCTCTGCGTTGCGACACTCTTGCACCGCCTCCTCCACCTCCGACTGCAGCTGACACAGGTCAGCCTCCATTTTCTTCTTCTGGTTGATCAAGCTGGTGTTCTGCGTGTAACATGGGACACACAGTTACACACTTCGGGTACCTCTTAGATACTCGTCAGAAGAGAGGATGAGGAATAACCCAGTTGCAGCAGAGAGAGAGGGGGGCAGAGTATGAAGCACTCATGGAACAGCTAAAACACCAAGGGAAGTGTCCATTCTTGGGACAAGAAGGGGAGTGTGGAGATATATTTATGAAAGAGGAAGGTATGTATGGAATGAACCATTCATGGAATGGGTAGAACGACTACGATTAAATAGAACAAACAGAAGATATTTTTGTGAATGGGACAGGTAGAGAGGGCTGTGGAGTGGACCATTAATGGAATGGAGAGGGGGGGTCAGAAGACAATTCAAAAGGGCGTGGGATGGACCAATAACAGACATGGCAAGTCACTTATTCACAGGTTAGAGGCAGGTGAGGAATGAAGCCTTCATGTAATATACAGGGGTACACAATGCAGGCTGCTCCTCTGACCTGGGAGTGGAGGAGTTGCACCCTCTCGCTGGTCTCTATCAGCTCTTGCTCAGCCAGTTTACGTGATCGCTCTGTCTGCTCAACTAGCGCCCGCAGCTCCTCCAGTTCGGCCAGAAGCAGCGTGTTCCTCCGCTCTACGATCGCAATGTTCTCCTTCAGATCCTCGTTGGCCCTCATTACGTCATCCAGCTGGATCTGGGTGTCCTGAGAATGGATGCAGAGAAGGGTGAGGGTGAGTAAGAGGCTACTGGTTACAGTAAACACGTTCACGAGTAAACACGTTCACCATATCTCCAGCACATGTCCCCTCGCACCTGTTTTTGCGTTGGCTGAACCGTGGTACCTGCCCCCCCCCCGGTACCCACCCCTGGCACCTCACCTTAAGAGTCCCATGTGCAATCTTCAGGTGTTTCTGTGCCTCGGCTGCTTGTCGGTTGGCCTGGCTTAGCTGGATCTCCAACTCGTTCAGATCCCCCTCCATCTTCTTTTTGATCCTCAGGGCCTCGTTGCGGCTCCTGGTCTCGGCTTCCAGCGAGGTCTGCAGTGAGTCCACCATGCGCTGGTGGTTCCTCTTGGCCTGCTCCATCTCCTCGTCCTTCTCTGCCAGCTTGCGCTCAATCTCGGACTTCACCTGGTTAAACTCCAGCTGGATGCGCAGAATCTTACCCTCCTCGTGTTCCAGGGAGGCCTGGGGGGGAGAAGGGGAAACCTTGTGAGATAATGACAGGCCTCTGAATGTCACCCACCTACTGCTTACATTGTCAGCTCTTCAAGGCAGGGAAGACTTTCTCCCAGTAAATTGGACACCTCTTATAAATGACGATATTCTTATTAACCCCGATAAGTGACCCTCACTGCCTGGACACTCTAGGTTGGCGTGAATAATTAATCATGGTCTCCAGGAGTATCCTGCACTTAAAGCATCCTCACCTCGGCCTCCTCCAGCGCAGACTGCAGCTCCGTCTTCTCCTGCTCCAGCTGCTTCCGCACTTTCTCCAGCTCGTGGATGCTCTTCCCGCTCTCCCCCAGCTGCTCGGTCAGGTCCGAGATCTCCTCTGCGGGAAGAATTCTGCAGTTAGCCGGGTGCCTACAAATGTTTTCCAAAGATCAACGTTTCGATCCACTCATTGTCAAGGACAAATGTCCAAGAGCAAACCCGAAACATTGATCTTTTTATTTAATTCATTGATATTCTTCTTCATGCAAAGACCTGGTGGTGTGTCAACATTTTTGTGAATCATTTCATACACGGATTCCACTTGGACTTCGCTATTAGTGCAACCGTGGAAGTGTATACATCAGTATATATATCAGCTCATATGCCTGTCCCCCTACCACTTACCTTGCAGGTTCTTGTTCTCTCTCTTGAAGGTCTCCAGATGTTCCAGAGACTCCTCGTAGGCGTTCTTCAGCTTGAAGAGCTCGGTGCTCAGGGAACGAGCTTCCTTCTGTGAGGACTCCAGCTCCAGCTGGGACTCCTCAAACTTCTGCTTCCACTCAGCTAGGATCTGTGGAGGAAATGAGGCATGGTCAAGGTCCCTCCAAACCATCTCTCTTCCCCCTCCTGCTCCTCCCCAGCGCCTCCAACACTCTGACCTTGTCAAAGTTCCTCTGCTTCTTGTCCAGTGCGGCGGCCGCAGCATTTGACCGCTCCAGGTCCACCATAAAATCCTCAATCTCGTTCTGCAGACGGTGTTTGGTCTTCTCCAGGGACGAGCATTTGGCGTTCACGGCCTCTACGGCCTCCTCAGCATCCTGCAGCCTCTGCGCCAGCTTCTTCCTGCCGGGGTTAGGTGAAGATCAGGAGAATGAAGGGCAGGTCACAAAAGGTCAGAGAGATTACAAGTGGTCAGGAGAGGTCAAAGGAGGTCCAGAGAGAGCATGGGAGGTCACTGGAAATCAGCCAAATATCTCCTCCTTAATTCCAGGTACAAAGAGATATCCCCCAATCGGGATCATGCATTTTCAGATTCATGCACAGTACCACTACTTTATACGTGTTTTCACCCACCTGGGCGGAGCGGAGCCTTATAACAAACAAGCTTTATGCTCGTCTTATACAGCAGCATGAAACATAATCCAAGCAAAAAGCTTCTCTGTTGAAAGGAATTGTACAGCTAGGATGCAATGAGGCACCTGAGCAGGTGTTAGGGTAGCAAAAGACCACCAGAGTGGAGCTAGGAGACAGCCAGACATCACCCGACAGAACACATGTGCAAGGGAAGGAAAGAAGCAACAAGGCACATAGGTGAGTAATGAAGCAATGGGAGCCCTGCAAGGCAGAAATAAACCGCAATATGAGACCTGGTAAAGGTTATGAGGCCCCATGGCAGCCTTGAGATACTCACTTGGCCTCCTCCAGCTCCTCGGTTCTCTGGATGGCGTCCGTCTCATACTTGGTCCTCCACTGGGCCACCTCAGTGTTGGCTTTGGACAGCACTCGCTGCAGCTCACTCTTGGCCTCCTGCTCCTCCTCATACTGCTCCCGCAGGAGGTCACAGTCATGGCGGGCAGACTGAAGGCCATGGGCCAGCGCGTTCTTAGCCTGTGGGGAGAGAGAGGAGTTGAAAGGGATTGTACCATCAAACCCGGAGTTTGCAATGAGGTTCCATCATGGTGACACATCCAGTAGTTTAAAATATAGAAGGAAACAAGGAGCCTGCAATGAGTCCAGTCTTTTTGTCACAGGGAGGACCAACCAAATTTCACTGAGTCTGAGACGCTCATGTCACCTGTTTCAGACAGAGAGTGAATGTTATACAATAATCCAAATTATCCAGCACTCACTGTCTATAGTAATAATGGGTCAAAGATGGCATTATACCAAAAAACGTATAATTTAATATAAACACAAAAGAACCAGAAATCAAAACCACATACCACAACCACTAAAAGATTGGCGAACAAATAAACATAGGCAGTCCAGTGAAGAGAAAGGGGGAAGGGGGAACATAGGAGAAAAAAGAGAGAGGAACAAGACAATACAAAAATGGGTGCAACAATGGAACAACAGGGGGGCAACGTTTCGGGGAACACCCCTTCCTCAGGCCCGTTCCCCCTCGCTCCAAAGGAACAGTTCCTATACGTTTTTTGGCATCATTCCATCTTTGACCCATTATTACTATAGACAGTGAGTGCTGGATAATTTGGATTATTGTATATTATTAGAGGAATTGGGTCCTCTTGTATCCTTGGCATCCTGTACTACATATATATCTACATATGTATTAATTACTATTTTGTGAGTGCCGTTTATCAGTATTTTTGTTCAGAGAGTGAATGTTACACAGGGTTAAGGGTCTCAATCCTCCTCCCCATGGCTGTCACCTTAGTCTCCTCTTCCAGCTGCCTCTTCAGGTCTTCCAGCTGTTGGGTGTAGGACTGTTTGCCGCGAGTCAGCTGTGACACCAGTGCCTCCTTCTCATCCAGCCGGCGGGAAAGCTCCCCATTCTCCGTCTGTAGTTTGGCCTTATGGGAGGTGAAGTCATTGAGCGTTCTCTGGGTCTCCTCATACTTGGTCCGGTGTTCATTCATCTGGTCTTCCAGTGTGCGGCACATCTTCTCCAGGTTGGTCTGGAAACGGTAAGACAAGGGAGGGAGACAAGAAGACAGAGAGATGAGAAACAGAGATCAGAAGAGAAAAAGAGAGTGAGAAGGGAAGAAAGATAGAGAAGACAGGAAAAAGATGGTGAATAAGAGAGCAGAGAGAGAAGATAAAGGTTGATCACGGAAGAACTGTGGAGCACTACACTGCTGAGGTCTTCAGCCTCTCCTCACCTTGGCTTTCATGACCTGCTGAGGCCTTCAGCCTCCCCTCACCTTGGCTTTCATGACTTGCTGGGCCTTCAGCCTCCCCTCACCTTGGCTTTCATGACCTGCTGGGCCTTCAGCCTCCCCTCACCTTGGCTTTCATGACCTACTGAGGCCTTCAGCCTCCCCTCACCTTGGCTTTCACGACCTGCTCCATGTTGGAGGCCACATCGTCCAGCTCCAGTTTGAATTCGCTCTTCTCTTTCTCCAGCTTCTGTTTAACTCTCTGCAGATTGTCTATCTGCTCGCTCAGCTCTGCCACAGAGTCCGCGTGCTTCTTCCTCAGAGTAGCTGCGGTGGCCTCCGAGTGCAGGGTGGATTCCTCCAGGTCCCTCCTCAGTTTCAGGAACTCAGCCTCCCTCTTCTTGTTCATCTCCACCTGCACGGAGGTGGCTCCTCCGGCCTCCTCCAGGCGCTCACTAATCTCCTCCAGCTCCCGAGACAGCTCAGACCGAAGCTTCTCCACCTTGGCCCGAGCCGTCCTCTCGGCTTCCAGCTCCTCCTCCAGCTCCTCGATGCGGGCCTGGGAAGAGGAGGTGAGGAGATGTGAGGAATGGACAAGGAGGAAAGGGGATTCACTGGGAAGAGTGAGGGATGCAGATGGGACACGTAGGAGGAGAGGGACATACACATGGGGGATACATATAGAGGGACGTTATGGAAGATAAATAGATATATAGTGATATGGAAGCCATTGAAGGGGTAAGTTGTATGTAGCTGATAGAAGACTGAAATGAGTTTAGTCCTTTTATTGGAAGTGAATCTTTGATTGTTGTGTGGAGGAGGGGTGTGGAAATGTATCCTAGACTGAGCTGTTACCTGAAGCTCTTTCAGCTTCTTCTGCAGCTGCATGCCCAATACTTGTTCATCCTCAATCCTCGTGTTCTGTTGGTTGATCTCAAACTCTTTCCTGCAGGTGGAAGTGAAAGTGTTAACAGGAAATCCCAGCTCTGGCAGGGAACCCACCCGAAAAAAACCACACTCACTTCTTCAGCTTCTCCTCCAGCTGCTGCTTGTCGTTCTCCAGGTCCATCAAACTCTCCTGTGTCAGCTTCAGGTCACCTTCCAGCTTCCTCTTCACTCGCTCCAGGTCCAATCGGACCTTCTTCTCCTGCTCCAGTGACCCTTCCAGCTGCAGAGGTCAAGTCATCAGACATCGTTAGTAACATCATTCAAATTCCCAGCTATAATCAATACACCTGCTGCTTCTCTCAGCCTACGGGTCAATCAATCAATGGGTATTTTAAGTGTGTCATCTACACAACTCAAATGCTTCACAGAAGAGGTAGGTCTTAAGTGATTTATATAAAGCAAGAACGTGGGAGGTTATACCAAAGCCTGAGACCTTCTGCTGAGAATGCTCTTTGTACAATCCTGGTGGATTTGATAATGTCACTTACATCATCCACTTGCTGCTCAAGCTTGACCTTGGCTTTGGTTAACCCGTTGACCTTGTCCTCCTCAGCCTGAAGGTCATCCAGTGTCTGCTGGTGAGCCTCCTGAAGAGCCTTCTTCTCCTTGGTCAGTTTGGCGATAATCTCATCCAGACCGGCCATCTCTTCAGTCATATTCTTGACCTGTTGGTGGAAAATTAGTCAGGTGAGTAGGAGGGAAGAGAAAGAGAAAGAGTGTTAGAGGGTGGATGATAGACGGAGGCTTCTTGCCTTGTTCTCCGTGGCATGCTTCTCCTTCTCTACTTTGGCCAGGGTCAGCTCAAGGTCATCAATGTCCTTCTTCAGCTCGGAGCACTCGTCCTCCAGCTTCCTCTTCTTGGCGGTCAGCTCTGCGTTCATTTCCTCCTCATCCTCCAGTCTCTCCGTCTGCTCCTTCAGCTTGGCCTCCGTCTGGATCTTGTTCTTAATCAGCTGGTCGCACCGCTCCTCCGAGTCATTCAGATTATCTTGTTCCTGGGTACAAAACAAGGAAGATTTGACAAATACCGGATTTCCTCACATCAATAACAGAGCCAGGAAGTTACGGTACCCATGGCCCCGGGAAAAACCTGTCACGCTAGAGGTCAATTAGAATTCCACCTAATGGCTCTTCTCCCATGACTGAATATACTACTGTATGTTATACTCTCACAACCATGAAAGGTACAATGTATATCTGCCATGTGACATGCCATATGATATAAGTATTATGCCTATATATGTGTATGTAGGGTGCACAGGCAGAAGGGATGCTGAAACCTTGTCTCTGGCACCCTGATAAATACTGTCCTTCTTCTCTCCTTACACTTGGGACTAGTGATTACCTCGGTCATTAGTCAGCTCAGGGAGTGGGAAGAAGCTACGATCCCCACCAGCAACATTTCCACTCCCTCTGCACTGGGGAAATAGTATTGTATTGTATGTCTTTATTTATATAGCGCCATAAATGTACATAGCGCTTCACAGTAGTAATACATATCATATAAATAACAAATAATATAAATAACAGATCATGGGAATAAGTGCTTCAGACATACTGTAAAAGTAACATTAAGGAAGGAGTCCCTGCTCCGAGGCAGTGAGAGCCGACTGGTGGGGTGGCCACAGGTAAAGTCCCCGGGCCACCTCACGCTCAGCAATGACATAAACTCACAGACTGCACTTGCAGCTGCAAATCATTCTTCTCCTGCAGCAGGGACACCATCTTCTCCTCCAGCTCCTTTCGTCGGGTCTCAGATTTCTCCAGGGCTTCCTTCAACCTAAGGAACTCCTCCTTCATGTTCGACATCTCCTTCTCAGTCTCCGCACTTTTCAGCAGGGGCTTGATCTTGAAGTAAAGCTTCATCCAGGGCCAGTTCTTCACGCCCATGAAAGCTCGGATGTTCCACTGGATCACCAGGAGGGCATCTCTGGAGAGAAGCACGAGAGCACCATGAAATCCAAGTCTCAGAAGGATGAACTTGGCCTAAATAAACTGGTAGAACTTTCTGCCTCGTAGTACATGCTAATGTCCTAACGCTAATCCAGGGAGGCAACTTATTAACATTCGGAGTTATCATTGATAAAAATGATAATTAAACGGAAATATAACCGAATATTGACTTGAAAATATCTGCAGAGGAGCAGAGAGTTTATTGTTCAGGTTCATATTTGCAAAGTTCCGGGCTGCAATCCCCCAGAGTCTCCTGAGACGTTGGGTTGAAGTCAGTGTGAGGTCTCACCTTCGTTCCAAAATCTTCTTGAACTCTCTCCTCATCAGCAGTCCACGGGACTGCGCCTGGATGCGCGTGATGATCCTGGAGAGACGCTCGTCTCTCAACTCCTCCAGCAGCCCCAGGAGACCGGCCTTGAAGAACACCTGCAGGGGTATAATGAAGGAGGTGGTGGGTGGGACAATTGGGGGCAGCGGGTGCCTGGGTATGGGGCGTTAGGGAGCCGCAAGACTATATCTCACCTTGGTGTGTCCGAACTTGTACTGGGTGTGGTCAATCTCTAGTGACCCCAGGAGCTTCTCTGCCCCCTTCCTGCTGTCTATGAACTGCCCTTCGGGGATAGCTGCTGGGTTCAGAATACGGTAACTGCAGTTAGGAAAGAATACATGAAAAGTTAAGGACCTGGGTGCGTATCAATGTCCCAAAGAGTAACCCTGGCCACAGAAGAAGGTGGGGAGAGAAGACTCACCGCTGCCTGAAGTCTCCGTACAGGATACGGTTGGGGAATCCCTTCCGGCAGATTCTTATACCCTCCAGGACGCCGTTACAGCGCAGCTGGTGCATGACCAGGCGGTTATCCATCTCCCCTACAGGACACGAGGGGACAAAATCAGGGCGAGAGGACATTCCTGGGAAGTAATGTAGCCCCAGAGTGACTTGGGACAGGGTGCTCTAGTAATTCACCCATGGCTATCTAGCTCCTCAACGGCAAGGTGCCCCTCTGTTTTAGGAGCTAGTCATTTTACCTGGGGCCTTCACCTCGTTGGGGATAATGCATCTCACAAAGTGAGGGTGAGTGGTCTTCAGATTGGTCATTAACTTGTTGAGATTCTCCTGTGGGAGAAGATGGGAGGTGTCACAACAGAATCCACAAACTCATCTCCACTCTCAAACATGCATCCAGCACACACTGCATAAAACAATAGAACATCTCCGACACAACGCAGACTCTGATAGCAGGGTGAGAAGACGGATAGGAAAGAGACCCCTCACCCTGTGCAGAGCAGACACCGTCTGGAAGGAAGAACCTTTCTTCTTTGCTCCTTTTCCTTTACTTTCTGTAGAATAGGAGACAGAAGAAAGAGTGAATACCCTACTGTGGAAGTGGGAAGACCCCCTTGTCTCAGATAAGGGGGTTCCTACCTGAGTCAGCACTGGCATAGTTAGCAAAAAGGATTGACAGCAGCTTGAGGGAGGACTTCTGGTACAGCCCCACCACCGTCTCGTTCAGGGGGTCCTTGTTCTTCTGCAGCCAGCCCATGATGTTGTAGTCCACGGTGCCAGCGTAATGCATCAGAGCAAAGTGAGCCTCGGGCTTCCCCTTGATGTTACGCGGCTTCTGGAAGTTGTTGGACTTGCCCAGGTGGTTGTCGTAGAGTTTGGCCTTGAAGGTCGTGTCGGAGGCTTTGGGGAACATGCACTCCTCTTCCAGGATGGACATGATGCCCATGGGCTGTGGGGAGAAAGGGTGTGAGGGCTACATGTTCCAGCATGCACTGGGGAGACGGAGTCACATGGCTGATGCATGAAAGAACATGGAGGATGAATGGAGGGTAAATGGAAAGAACTAAGAGAGAGATATAAGGGAAAGAGAGAGACAGAAAGAGATAGGAAAAGAGACTGCGAACAGAGGAGCCAGATCAGGAGAGAGAGATAACAAGAACAACAGACTGAGGTAGATGTCCATGTCGCTTTAGAAGAGTGGTGTAGAAGTCACACATTGTTGGGCGATGGCACAGGACTATGCAGGTATCCTGGGACCTCAGATCTGCTGCAGAGCTGGACACCTCTCACCTTCTCTATCAGGTCAATGCAGGCCTGCAGGTCCATGCCAAAGTCTATAAACTCCCACTCAATGCCCTCCTTCTTGTACTCCTCCTGCTCCAGCACGAACATGTGGTGATTAAAGAACTGCTGCAGCTTCTCGTTGGTGAAGTTAATGCAGAGCTGCTCAAAGCTGTTAAACTGCAGGGAGACCGAGGGGACAGAGAGAGAGAGATGGGGGAGAGGGAGAGAGATGGGGGAGACCGAGGGGAGAGAGAGAGAGATGGGGGAGACCGAGGGGAGAAAGAGAGAGATGGGGGAGACCGAGGGGAGAGAGAGATAGAGAGGGAGGATAAGGGAGAGAGGGGGGAGATAGACAGAAATGGCGGGAGAGAGAAAGGGAGAGATGGAGGGAGATGGAAGAAGGTGGGGAGAAGCATGGAGAGAGAAAGAGAGAGAGAGGAATGGCGAGGGGGAGAGAGGGAGAGGGGGAAGGCAAAATAGAGTTAGAGAGATCAAGAGTGATATGACAGAATTCCACTGCGACCAGCGCTACTACACCCATCCCCCCGACCAGCGCTCCTACACCCATCCCCCCGACCAGCGCTCCTACACCCATCCCCCCGACCAGCGCTCCTACACCCATCCCCCCGACCAGCGCTACTACACCCATCCCCCCGACCAGCGCTCCTACACCCATCCCTCCGACCAGCGCTCCTACACCCATCCCCCCGACCAGCGCTCCTACACCCATCCCTCCGACCAGCGCTACTACACCCATCCCCCCGACCAGCGCTCCTACACCCATCCCTCCGACCAGCGCTCCTACACCCATCCCCCGACCAGCGCTCCTACACCCATCCCCCCGACCAGCGCTCCTACACCCATCCCCCCGACCAGCGCTCCTACACCCATCCCCCGACCAGGGCTCCTACACCCATCCCCCGACCAGCGCTCCTACACCCAACCCCCCGACCAGCGCTCCTACACCCATCCCCCCGACCAGCGCTCCTACACCCATCCCCCGACCAGCGCTCCTACACCCATCCCCCAACCAGCGCTCCTACACCCATCCCCCGACCAGCGCTCCTACACCCATCCCCCCGACCAGCGCTCCTACACCCATCCCCCCGACCAGCGCTCCTACACCCATCCCCCGACCAGGGCTCCTACACCCATCCCCCTGACCAACACTCCTACACCCATCCCCCCGACCAGTGCTCATACACACATCCCCCCGACCAGCGCTCCTACACCCATCCCACCGACCAGTGCTCATACACACATCCCCCCGACCAGCGCTCCTACACCCATCCCCCCGACCAGCGCTCATACACACATCCCCCTGACCAGCGCTCCTACACCCATCCCCCCGACCAGTGCTCATACACACATCCCCCCGACCAGCGCTCCTACACCCATCCCCCCGACCAGTGCTCATACACACATCCCCCCGACCAGCGCTCCTACACCCATCCCCCCGACCAGCGCTCATACACACATCCCCCGACCAGCGCTCCTACACCCATCCCCCCGACCAACGCTCCTACACCCATCCCCCCGACCAGCGCTCCTACACCCATCCCCCCGACCAGCGCTCATACAATCTCCCCGACCAGCGCTCATACACACATCCTCCCGACCAGCGCTCCTACACCCATCCCCCTGACCAGTGCTCATACACACATCCCCCCGACCAGCGCTCCTACAACCATCTCCACGACCAGCACTCCTACGCCCATCTCCCCGACCAGCACTCCTACGCCCATCTCCCCGACCAGCGCTCCTACACCCATCCCCCCGACCAGCGCTCCTACACCCATTCCCCCGACCAGCGCTCATACAATCTCCCCGACCAGCACTCCTACACCCATCTCCCCGACCAGCGCTCATATACCCATCTCCCCGACCAGCTCTCCTACACCCATCCCCCCAACCAGCGCTCATACAATCTCCCCGAAAAGGCGCTCCTACACCCATTTCCCCGACCATCGCTCCTACACTCATCCCCCGACCAGCGCTCCTACACCCATCCCCCCGACCAGCGCTCCTACACCCATCCCCCCAACCAGCGCTCATACATTCTCCCCGACCAGCGCTTCTACACCCACCCCCGTCAAATAGCGCTCCTACACCCATCCCCCTCGAACAGCGCTCCTACACAACCAGCACTCTTACATCCATGCTTCCCCACAAGCAGCACTCTTGCATCCCTATTCCCCCCAACCAGCACTCTTACATCCCTGTTCCCCCACAGCCAGCACTCCCACACCCGTCCCCATCCCCAACCAGCGTTCCTACACCCGTCCCTATCCCCAACCAGCGTTCCTACACCTGTCCCCATCCCCAATCAGTGTTCCTACACCTGTCCCCATCCCAAACCAGCGTTCCTACACCCGTCCCTATCCCCAACCAGCGTTCCTACACCTGTCCCCATCCCCAATCAGTGTTCCTACACCTGTCCCCATCCCAAACCAGCGTTTCTACACCTGTCCCCATCCCCAATCAGTGTTCCTACACCTGTCCCCATCCCAAACCAGCGTTTCTACACCTGTCCCCATCCCCAATCAGTGTTCCTACACCTGTCCCCATCCCCAACCAGCGTTTCTACACCTGTCCCCATCCCAAACCAGCGTTCCTACACCTGTCCCCATCCCCAACCAGCGTTCCTACACCTGTCCCCGTCCCAAACCAGCGTTTCTACACCTGTCCCCATCCCCAACCAGCGTTTCTACACCTGTCCCCATCCCAAACCAGCGTTTCTACACATGTCCCCCCACAACGAGCGTTTCTACACCTGTCCCCCCACAACGAGCACTCTCACACCCCTGCTCCCCCCAACCAGCACTCTCACGTCCCTGTCCCCCCAACCAGCGCTTCTACACCTGTCCCCCCAACCAGCGTTTCTACACCCGTTCCCGTCCCAAACCGGCACTTCTACACCTATCCCCCCCAAACAGCACTCTTACATCCCTGTCCCCTCCTCCCCCACCTATTCCCCCATCCTGCTCCTTACATCGAAGATCTCGAAGCCTGCGATGTCCAGCACTCCTATGAAGTACTGTCTGGGCTGCTTGGTCTCCAGCGTGGTGTTGATTCTCACCACCATCCACAAGAACATCTTCTCGTACACTGACTTTGCCAGGGCACCGGTGGAGTAATTCACCTGGGGAATCAGGACAGGTGGGAGTGAGGGAGACAGAATGAGAGAGAAAAGTAGTAGAGCGAGAGAGAGATGAGTGAGAGAATGAAACCATGACAGAGAAGAGAGAGGAATAGAGAGTACGCTGCACTGACCTGCTGGACACTCTGTCCCTTGGTGACATACTCATTCCCCACCTTGACACGGGGGTGACACAGACCCTTCAGCAGGTCTGCGGAGTTCATGCCCATGAGATAGGCGATTTTATCAGCCTCTGTAACACAGAAGACAGTTTATATAATACATAAAATACGCACACACGTATCTATAACACGTAATATACCTCCGCACACACGCCGTGTTTATAACACACGTAATATACCCCCCCACACACACATAGGGTATATATCTATATGTCTCCTCACCCTCGGTGCCGTCAGGCTCAGCCTGCTCCTCCCGTTGCTTCGTCTTAAACTTCATGTTCCCAATGTGCATGATGGCGCCCGTCAGCTTGTAGATGGAATTCTTCTCATCCTGAGTGAAGCCCAGCACGTCGAAAGCGCTCTGCGGAGAGGGAGGAGAGAGGGAGAGGTGGGGGGAAAGGAGGAGTAAATACGGAGGGAGAAAAAGTGGGAGAAGACAGGAACAGGAAGTGTAGAGAGAGGACAATAGTGAGATTGTGAATGAGAGGGGAGGAGAAGATCCCCAGGATTCCTGTGACATTAACTTCCCCCATTGCTTCGCTTCTCGTAGGGCCCACCCGTGGTACTCACATCCGTGGCCAGCAGCTCATCTCCATCATCGATTGAGGCCACGGTTGTTTCCCCCTGGGAGATGTACGCGTAATCGTAAGGGTTATTGGTGACCAGCATCATATCTGTAAAGGGGAAATGGAAAGTCAGCAGAGCCAACGACAGTCTGTGCCAAAAAGCCACACGAAGAACATTGCTCAGTGCCACGGGAGAGAACAGACACAGCTCAGTACCACGGGAGAGAATGGACACAGCTCAGTTCCACAGAAGAGGAGGGAAACTGCTCAGTGCCATGGAAGACAAAGGACACAGCTCAGTGCCAAGGGAGTGAATGGACACTGCTCAGTGCCATGGAAGACAAAGGACACAGCTCAGTGCCAAGGGAGTGAATGGACACTGCTCAGTGCCATGGAAGACAAAGGACACAGCTCAGTGCCATGGGAGAGGAGCCCTCAGGAAGGTGAGATGTTGGTGTCACTGACTCACCCAGAAGTTCCGGCTTCCTATTGGACAAGATCTGGTAGAAGATGTGATAATCCCTCTCAGACTTCAGCTGGAATATGCAGCGAGATTTCTCCAGGAGATCTGAGGAGGAGAGAGACACACGGGGCTGAGTGATGGGAGAGGAGAGTCGGGAGCAGGAGGTGGGAAGATAGAGAGATGACTGGAGAGAAGGAAATTGACTCACACGTCTCGATATCGGCAGACGCCAGTTTCCCAGACGCACCAAAGTGGATTCTAATGAATTTACCCTGAGGAGGGAATGGAGAGATAAGGAAGGAAAAGTACAGGGTGATAAAGATCAGGTGTGTGTGATACAACACGGACATTGAAGAAGAGAGAGAAGGGAGATTGTTGGATATAGCTGGGGGAGGTCCAGTACTCACGAATCGGGAGGAGTTGTCATTTCGGACGGTTTTGGCGTTACCGAAAGCCTCCAGGGCAGGGTTGGCCTGGATGATTTGATCCTCCAGAGTTCCCTGGGTTAAAGCACAAAGATGTCAGTCAGACGCAGAATCCCAAGTACGTAGCTCCTCTCCATCCACCTTGGCCATCTTCTATCTCCTAATCTCCCGTTCCTCTACTTCCGCTCCCTCGCCCTCATTAAATTCTACCACAATCCCATCCATCCCTTCTCTGCCCTATTGCCTTCCCTCCCTCTCTCTCTCTCTCACTCCCTCTCAGTCTCCTCTCCTCGTCATCTCTCACCTTGTTGGCGCTGGCTGCGTCCTTCTTCCCTCCGATGGCCGCGATACTGGCAAAGTACTGGATGACACGTTTGGTGTTCACCGTCTTTCCTGCACCGGATTCTCCACTGGGGGCAGGAAGAGAGAGGCAGAGAGAGGGGGAGGCAGTGAGAAAGACTGAATGAGAGAGAGAGAGGAGGAAGAAACCATGAATATGAAGGAGAGAGAGAGATGAGAAGATGAACTCACGTGATCAGGATAGACTGGTTTTCACGATCTGTAAGAACAAGATGGAGGATTAATTCCTGAGAGAGTGTGTTGGAGAAGACACAGAGAGAAACGGTCAGACAGAAAGTCATTGGAAGGCAGTCTGCCCTTCATATGCAGTGAGTGTCACTCAGTCCTTGGACTCACTAACTGAGAAGAAGTCTCACTCACAGGTGGACTGTACATGTGGGACAGACAGACATACGCAGCCCCTGACCTGTCAGCATGTACTGATACGCGTTGTCAGAGATGGAGAAGATATGGGGGGGAGCTTCACTCCTCTTCTTCCCACGATAAGCAGAAACCACCGCTGCGCTATACACAGGGAGCGCCTTGTAGGGATTCACGGTCACACAGAACAGACCGGAGTATGTCTGGGAGGGGAGAAGGGGAGAATCACAGAGAGACAGAGAGATGAGAACATACATGTGACATAGAGTGACACGTCTGGGAGGAGAGAGGCAGAGAGATGAGAACATACATGTGACATACAGTGACACGTCTGGGAGGAGAGAGGCAGAGAGATGAGAACATACATGTGACATACAGTGACACGTCTAGGAGGAGAGAGGCAGAGAGATGAGAACATACATGGGACATACAGTGACACGTCTAGGAGGAGAGAGGCAGAGAGATGAGAACATACATGTGACATACAGTGACACGTCTGGGAGGAGAGAGGCAGAAAGATGAGAAGATACATGTGACATACAGTGACACGTCTGGGAGGAGAGAGGCAGAGAGATGAGAACATACATGGGACATACAGTGACACGTCTGGGAGGAGAGAGACAGAAATGAAAATATACATGTGACATACAGTGACATGTCTGGGAGGAGAGAGGCAGACAGATGAGAACATACATGTGACATACAGTGACACGTCTGGGAGGAGAGAGGCAGGAAGAACAAGGAGGCACAATAGTAGGGTTAGAGTATTAGGGCATTGTGTAGGGTGTCAGTATTAGGGCCTGTAAGTTTGCAGTATTAGGATAGGTGTAGGGTTTCTGTATTAGGGTATGTGTGGGGTTTTAGTATTAGGGTATGTGTAGGGTGACAGTATTAGGGTATGTGTGGGGTGACAGTATTAGGGTATGTGTAGGGTTTCAGTATTAGGGTATGTGTAGGGTTTCAGTATTAGGATATGTGTAGGGTTTCAGTATTAGGATAGGTAGAGGGTTACAGTATTAGGATAGGTAGAGGGTTACAGTATCAGGATAGTTGTAGGGTTACAGTATTAGGGTATGTGTAGGGTTACAGTATTAGGATAGGTAGAGAGTTACAGTATCAGGATAGTTGTAGGGTTTCAGTATTAGGGTATGTGTAGGGTTTCAGTATTAGGGTATGTGTAGGGTTTCAGTATTAGGGTATGTGTAGGGTTTCAGTATTAGGATAGGTAGAGGGTTACAGTATCAGGATAGTTGTAGGGTTACAGTATTAGGGTATGTGTAGGGTTTCCGTAATAGGGTAAGAGCGAGTTCAGAGATGCTCACGTATATCATCCAAGCAGCGTAACGCTCCTTGAGGTTAAACAGGACGGCCGGCTCGTGCAGGAAGGTCAGCATCGCCATGTCCTCGATCTTATCAAACTTGGGCGGGTTCTGCTGGTGAATGTCCGACTCTTTCACCGTCACCGTCTGGAACCGAGAGGACAAGCAGAGGGAATGAAGGACTAAGAACAAGGGGGACACGGGCAGATCTTCAGCTGGACGGCGTGACGCTAGGCTGCTCTGATCTCAGCGATACAACACACCCAGAGCCAAAGGAAATGGAAACCGAGGTCTTACCGGAACTATTTCCCAGTGGAGAAACTGGGCGTCATATTCCCACCCTCGTATAGAACGCGGTCCTTGTATATAACGTGGTCCTCGTATATAACGTGGGGTAACAGTCATGATAGAGGGGGTTTGGCCCGGGATTAAAGGGGTTACACCCCATTTGGCCACCCCCTACTCTCACTTGGGAAGCATGGGGTTAACTGGACTGAGGTCCAGTAATGTGTTTTTTTTACCTTGCTTCAGTATCCAACTGTTTATTCCCCTGTATAAATGTAATGTCTCATCCTGGTGTTTGCACTCACACATACACTAGGGTTGATGCGGAAGGGAAGGGGTTAATGTTAATTTAGTGATTATAGCCCTTTGTTCCCTTTTCCCGCCTTTTCAGGCTTCATTTTGCAGCCTTTCATAGGTCGCCATTGAGACTCCATGCGTTCTAATGGCAGAAGTAGCGGTTTTGGACCTGTTTTCCAGTGACGACCAGCAGGTGGCGTCCGAGAGGAGGAGCGGCGGTTTCCCATTGTAAGTCAATGGGCTCATTGACTTCAATGGAGATTCCTCAACGCCGGCCTCGAGGAACAGGTTGGCAGCCATCCAAACCGCAGACCGCAAAAGCGGATACAATGTCTTTGAAAAGAGTTTAATCACTTTGGTCAAGTTCAAAGACAATTGGCGTGGGAATCTTAGGTTCTAGGGCCCCTGGGAATAAAGTTCTTTTTGCCCCTAGCTCCTAGGAACCCCCACACACGATCCACACAGGGTCCAGGAATGAGAGACCCCCGGAAGGGGTCGAGCGGAGAAGGAGGGTCGCGCCATTGACTTCAATGGCGGAGCAGAGGTCCCATTGAATCTAATGGCAGCGTGCGCCATGCATTGTCCATGGCGGCACCGGCCATTGATTCCAATGGGGAAAAGCCGCGTGGCGTAAAAACGACGAAGTGTAAAATTATGAAAAATGTAAGTCCATATCTCCGGTTCTGGAATGACCAGAGGGATGGGATTTGGGTGGCATGTAGCCAAGGTTCAGGCTTTAATGTGTGACCCTTCCCAGCCCTCTCCGAACAACCAGATGGAGTATGGATGAATGTAAAGATTTGTGGGTTTTCCCATAGGCTTCAATAGCGGCGGTTCCCCCATTGAAAGCCTATGGCGGGGAACCTCATTGACTGCAACGGCGGAGTTGCTCCATTGAAATCCATGGCGGCGGAGACCGTTGTTTCCAATTGGGATTTAGTGAAAAACTGAGATTTCTTTTTAGCGGAGATTTTTATAATAAAATATGAAACGGTTTATATGGTATTTGTATATCTCCGGTTCCGAAGGTCGCAGTGGGCTGAAACTTGGACCCTATAGTGTACTACTTCCGGCATTAAGGTCTGGAAAGTTTGGACCCGCTTGGCCTACCAGAACAGGTGATTTTAATATGTGTGTATATTCAGAACCATATTATATTTCAAAGCGGGGGATTCTTGCCTACTAAGGAACGCAAATGGCTTGGAGAGAGACCAAATGTCTAGGAAGTACGCCCTCTGATCAAAGGGTAACTGCCCTGATTGTTTATACTAGGGCCAGGAACAAAGGAAGTTGAGTGGTTTGTGAGTGTCATACTTCACACTTAAAATCTACTTCAAAGAGCTTTTCCTAGCCAGCTCGGCATCTAGGGTTAAGAGTACAGGGCTGAAATGGTATATAAGTCAGATTCACCCCTTACTCAATTGTCTTTATGTATTGTCGTGATGTCCACATCTGAACCTGAATTCTGGAAGAAATGGCCCATCCTGTATCCTGATGGCTTTCTTGTCCTAACCTTTAAGTAAGTGTCCATATTTTGTCTGTTATTTGTATAATCTCGTGTGTTCACCTTTTTCAAGGAATAAATGATATTTTATCATATCTAAGCCTCGTACCAGTTCAACCCAGTTATATTTTTGGTGTATTATTATAGCCTGTCACAAAGTTACCGTCACAGTAACATAGAGGACAAAGAGCAACAAAAAATGCAAAAGCAGCACGCTGCCCAGGGAGCCAGGTGGTAAAAAAAATAGGAAAATGTATTAAACATCCAAAGGAGGTGAAAAGCCTCCCACGCGTTTCGCACGAGAAAGTGCTTTATTAAGGAATCTAGGAGGTGACTCTGGGAGTGGGTAAGATCTATTGAAGGAATTATTACTACTCAGGATTTACTACAAACTTGGTGAGTTTTGGGCTCATTATATTTTCTCCAATGAGGTTGCAGCAAAGTGATAACATCATTTTTTGACTGTTAACTTCAGGAGAATTGAGAAGTATTATGCTTGTGTCGCTCACTTAGTACTACACTATACCCGCTCCACATTAGCGTTGTACCTTTCTGATTCATTCATTGAAAAGGATTTACATTATATTCCGGAACTGATGGAGCACCCACTATCCTCATATGTAGCGGACAAAGAGGCTGGCTGCCACCCCGGTGCCTGGTACAGGGATCTGAGGCTCTACACATCACCGCCACATTATACACCAAGCTCATTAAACCCTGCTACTCCCCATTACTCCCTGATACTCCCCATTACTCCCTGATACTCCCCATTACTCCCCATTACTCCCTGATACTCCCCATTACTCCCTGATACTCCTCATTACTCCCTGATACTCCTCATTACTCCCTGATACTCCCCATTACTCCCTGATACTCCCAATTACTCCCTGATACTCCCCATTACTCCCTGATACTCCCCATTACTCCCTGCTACTCCCCATTACTCCCTGATACTCCCCATTACTCCCTGATACTCCCCATTACTCCCCATTACTCCCCATTACTACCTGTTACTCCCCATTACTCCATTACTCCCCATTACTCCCTGATACTCCCCATTACTCCCTGATACTCCCCATTACTACCTGTTACTCCCCATTACTCCATTACTCTCCATTACTCCCTGATACTTCGTTACTCCTTGTTACTCCCCATTACTCCCTGACTCTCCCCATTACTCCCTGTTACTCCCCATTAATACCTGTTACTCCCCATTACTCCCTGACACTCCCCATTACTCCCTATTACTCCCCATTACTTCCTGTTACTCCCAACTACTCCCTGTTACTCCCCATTACTCCCTGTTACTCCCCATTACTCCCTGTTACTCCCTGTTACTCCCCATTACTCCCCATTACTCCCTATTGCTCCCTGTTACTCCCCATTACTCCCCGATACTCCCCATTACTCCCTGAAACTCCCCATTACTCCTTGTTACTGCCCACTACTCCCTGTTACTCCCCGCTACTCCCTGTTAACCCCCATTACTCCCCGTTACTCCCCATTACTCCCTGATACTCCCCATTACTCCCTGTTACTCCCCATTACTAGTAGAGAGACGAGTGTCTCGGTGCTCGCACCTTGCCAGTTAAGGTATCAGCGGTGGCTTTGCCCCCTTCGCGGCTGGTGATCTTGGCTTTCACAAACTCCTCTTGGGGATCGGGGACGAAGCACTCGGTCTTGATATCAAAGATCCGGGTTTGAGCCTCCAGGCGCTCCTTGTCTGACTTCCGGAGGTAGGTGGCGGCCACCCCAAACTCTGCCATGTGAGCGTCACCCATCGTGAGAGCTGCAAGAGAGAGGTCTATGTATGTACGCACAGTATATCTGTATTTATATAGCGCCCACAGTGCACTCAGCGCTGTACAAAAAACACAATACAGTACAGGGAATTATTGTACAATAAGTGCAACAAATAAGATTAGACAATAGGAAATCCCTGCCCCGGAGAGCTTACAATCTACATGGTATGTGGGAGAGTTACAGAGACCGCAGGTGAGCGGATAAGTGCAGTAGATGGCAGTGCCTTTGCTTGATGGTGGGTAGGTGCAGTAGATGGAAGTGCCTGGCCTTGATGGTGGGTACGTGCAGTAGACAGCAGTGCCTGGTCTTGATGGTGGGTAGGTATAGTAGATGGCAGTGTCTGGCCTTGAAGGTAAGTAAGTGTAGTAGTAGATGGAAGTGTCTGGCCTTGATGGTGGGTAGGTATAGTAGATGGCAGTGCCTGACCTTGATGGTGGGTAGGTATAGTAGATGGCAGTGCCTGGCCTTGAAGGTAGGTAGGTGTAGTAGATGTAGCTGGCAGTGCTTGGCCACAATGGTTAGTATTAGTGACTGTGGGTGTGGGACAGTAGCCACGAGTCCAGGCTGTTGGAGTGCTTCATTTAAGAGGTGAGTTTTAACGTTTGACTTAAAAGTGGAGAGGGAAGGGGCTTGGTGCATACTGAGTGTAAGGGAGATCCACAGGTAAGGGGCATGAACATCACGCCCACTTAACCCCACTCGGTGAATAGGAACTGAGAGGTTCAGCGACACGTACCTTACTGGTGTTTTCCAAAAGGGCCAAATATATCAGTGGATCTGTACAAAGAGAATAGAAGGAAGAGGATGAGAGAAGAACAGAGAGAGAGGTGGGCAGACAATGTGGCATCGCAAATCCATAACTGGACAGGAGAGAAATAAGAGACTATGCAGCAGAGACACAAGAGAGAGGTGAGGAGATCCCACCACAGAGCAAAGCCAGAGAGACTAAAGACGGCGGTCATACAGTGTCTAAGAGGGAGACGGGCAGAGAAACGAGAGGTGGGACAAGGAAGAGGCAGGAGACGAGGGGACAGAGGAGAAGTGAGACAAGGAAGAAGCAGGAGAATGGGGGGGGGGGGACAGGGGAGAGGTGAGACAAGGAAGAGGCTGGGTGACAGGGGAGAGGTGAGACGAGGAAGAGGCAGGAGACAGGGGGGACAGGGGAGAAGTGAGACAAGGAAGAAGCAGGAGATGGGGGGACAGGTGAGACAAGGAAGGGGCTGCAGACGGGGGGACAAGGGAAAGGTTAGATGAGGCAGGAGACGGGGGGCAGGGGAGAGGTGAGACAAGGAATAGGCAGGAGATGGGGAGACATGGGAGAAGTGAGACAAGGAAGAGACAGAAGATAGGGGGACAGGGGAGAAGTGAGATAAGGAAGAGGCAGGAGACGGGGTATAGGTGAGACAAGGAAGAGGCAGGAGATGTGGGAACAGGGGAGAGGTGAGAAAAGGAAGAATCAGAAAATAGGAGAACAGGGGAGAGGTGAGACAAGGAAGAGGCAGAAGATAGGGGGCAGTGGAGAAGTGAGACAAGGAAGAGGCAGGATAAGGGGGCACAGGGGAGAAGTGAGACAAGGAAGAGGCAGGAGACGGGGACAGGGGAGAAGTGAGCCAAGATAGAGGCAGAGGACAGGGTATAGGAGAGAGGCGAGACAAGGAAGAGATAGGAGGTGGGGGGACAGGGGAGAAGTGAGACAAGGAAGAGGCAGGAGACAGGGGACAGGGGAGAGGTGAGACAAGGAAGAGGCAGGAGGTGGGGGGACAGGGGAGAAGTGAGACAAGGAAGAGATAGGAGGTGGGGGGACAGGGGAGAAGTGAGACAAGGAAGAGGCAGGAGACAGGGGACAGGGGAGAGGTGAGACAAGGAAGAGGCAGGAGGTGGGGGGACAGGGGAGAAGTGAGACAAGGAAGAGGCAGGAGACGGGACAGGGGAGAGGTGAGACAAGGAAGAGACAGAATATAGGGGGACAGGGGAGAAGTGAGACAAGGAAGAGACAGAATATAGGGGGACAGGGGAGAAGTGAGACAAGGAAGAGGCTGGGGATTGGGGACAGGGGAGACGTGAGACAAGGTAGAGATAGAAGATAGGGGGACAGGGGAGAAGTGAGACAAGGAAGAGGCAGGAGAAATGGTGACAGGGGAAAAGTGAGACAAGGAAGAGGTAGGAGACGGGGGGACCAGGGAGAAGTGAGACAAGGAAGAGACAGGAGATGGGGGACAAGGGAGAGGTGAGACAAGGAAGAGGCAGGAGACGGGGGGACCGGGGAGAAGTGAGAAAAGGAAGAGACAGGAGATGGGGGACAGGGGAGAGGTGAGACAAGGAAGAGATAGAAGGTAGGGGGACAGAGGAGAAGTGAGACAAGGAAGAGGCAGGAGACGGGAGGACAGGGGAGAGGTGAGACAAGGAAGAGGCTTGGGATGGGGGGACAGGGGAGAGGTGAGACAAGGAAGAGGCAGGAGACGGGGGACAGGGGAGAGGTGAGACAAGGAAGAGGCAGGAGGTGGGGGGACAGGGGAGAAGTGAGACAAGGAAGAGGCAGGAGACGGGGGACAGGGGAGAAGTGAGACAAGGAAGAGACAGAAAATAGGGGGACAGGAGAGAAGTAAGACAAGGAAGAGGCAGGAGACGAAGGGAGAGGTGAGAGGTGAGACAAGAAAGAGACAGAAGATAGGGGGACAGGGGAGAAGTGAGACAAGGAAGAGGCTGGGGATGGGGGGACAGGGGAGAAGTGAGACAAGGAAGAGGCAGGAGACAGCGGACAGGTGAGACAAGGAAGAGGCAGGAGACAGGGGACAGGGGAGAGGTGAGACAAGGAAGAGGCAGGAGACGGGGGACAGGGAGAAGTGAAACAAGGAAGAGGCAGGAGACGGGGGGACAGGGGAGAAGTGAGACAAAGAAGAGTCTGGAGATGGAGGGACAAGGGAGAGGTGAGACAAGGAAGAAGCAGGAGACGTGGGAAAGGGGAGAGGTGAGACAAGGAAGAGACAGGAGACGGAGGGAGAGGGGAGAGGTGAGACAAGGAAAAGGCAGGAGACGGGGGACAGGGGAGAAGTGAAACAAGGAAGAGGCAGGAGACGGGGGGGGGGGGGGTGCAGGGGAGACGTGAGACAAGGAAGAGGCTGGAGATGGAGGGGACAGGGGAGAGGTGAGACAAGGAAGAAGCAGGAGACGGTGGGACAGGGGAGAGGTGAGACATGGAAGAGACAGGAGATGGGGGACATGTGAGAGGTGAGACAAGGAAGAGATAGAAGATAGGGGGACAGAGGAGGAGTGAGACAAGGAAGAGACAGGAGACGAGGGGACAGGGGAGAAGTGAAACAAGAAAGAGTCAGGAGACGGGGGACGGGAGAGAAGTGAGACAAGGAAGAGGCTGGAGATCAGGGACAGGGGATAGGTGAGACAAGGAAGAGGCAGGAGGTGGGGGGGACAGGGGAGAAGTGACATAAGCTAGAGGAAGAGGACAGGGGAACAGGGGAGAGGTGAGACAAGGAAGAGGCTGGAGATGGGGGACAGGGGAGAGGTGAGACCAGGAAGAGGCTGGACATGGGGGGGACAGGGGAGAAGTGAGACAAGGAAGAGGCAGGAGACGGGGATAGGGGAGAAGTGAGACAAGGAAGAGACAGAAAATATGGGGACAGGAGAGAAGTAAGACAAGGAAGAGGCAGGAGACGGAGGGGGAGGTGAGAGGTGAGACAAGAAAGAGACAGAAGATAGGGGGACAGGGGAGAAGTGAGACAAGGTAGAGATAGAAGATAGGGGGACAGGGGAGAAGTGAGACAAGGAAAGGCAGGAGAAAGGGGGACAGGGGGAAAAGTGAGACAAGGAAGAGGTAGGAGACGGGGGGACCAGCGAGAAGTGAGACAAGGAAGAGACAGGAGATGGGGGACAGGGGAGAGGTGAGACAAGGAAGAGGCAGGAGACGGGGGGACCAGGGAGAAGTGAGACAAGGAAGAGACAGGAGACGGGAGGACAGGGGAGAGGTGAGACAAGGAAGAGGCTTGGGATGGGGGGGACCGGGAAGAGGTGAGACAAGGAAGAGGCAGGAGACGGGGGACAGGGGAGAGGTGAGACAAGGAAGAGGCTTGGGATGGGGGGACAGGGGAGAGGTGAGACAAGGAAGAGGCAGGAGGTGGGGGGACAGGGGAGAAGTGAGACAAGGAAGAGGCAGGAGACGGGGGACAGGGGAGAAGTGAGACAAGGAAGAGACAGAAAATTGGGGGGACAGGAGAGAAGTAAGACAAGGAAGAGGCAGGGAGACGGAGGGAGAGGTGAGAGGTGAGACAAGAAAGAGACAGAAGATAGGGGGACAGGGGAGAAGTGAGACAAGGAAGAGGCTGGGGATGGGGGGACAGGGGAGAAGTGAGACAAGGAAGAGGCAGGAGACAGCGGACAGGGGAGAGGTGAGACAAGGAAGAGGCAGGAGACAGCGGACAGGGGAGAGGTGAGACAAGGAAGAGGCAGGAGACAGGGGAGAGGTGAGACAAGGAAGAGGCAGGAGACGGGGGAACAGGGAGAAGTGAAACAAGGAAGAGGCAGGAGACGGGGGGCAGGGGAGAAGTGAGACAAAGAAGAGGCTGGAGATGGAGGGACAGGGGAGAGGTGAGACAAGGAAGAAGCAGGAGACGTGGGTCAGGAGAGAAGTAAGACAAGGAAGATGCAGGAGACGGAGGGAGAGGTGAGAGGTGAGACAAGAAAGAGACAGAAGATAGGGGGACAGGGGAGAAGTGAGACAAGGAAGAGGCTGGGGATGGGGGGGACAGGGGAGAAGTGAGACAAGGTAGAGATAGAAGATAGGGGGGACAGGGGAGAAGTGAGACAAGGAAGAGGCAGGAGAAAGGGGGGACAGGGGAAAAGTGAGACAAGGAAGAGGTAGGAGACGGGGGGACCAGGGAGAAGTGAGACAAGGAAGAGACAGGAGATGGGGGACAGGGGAGAGGTGAGACAGGGAAGAGATAGAAGATAGGGTTACAGAGGAGAAGTGAGACAAGGAAGAGGCAGGAGACGGGAGGACAGGGGAGAGGTGAGACAAGGAAGAGGCTTGGGATGGGGGGACAGGGGGAGAGGTGAGACAAGGAAGAGGCAGGAGACGGGGGACAGGGGAGAGGTGAGACAAGGAAGAGGCAGGGGACAGGAGGACTAGGGAGAGGTGAGACAAGGAAGAGGCTTGGGATGGGGGGACAGGGGAGAGGTGAGACAAGGAAGAGGCAGGAGACGGGGAACAAGGGAGAGGTGAGACAAGGAAGAGGCAGGAGGTGGGGGGACAGGGGGAGAAGTGAGACAAGGAAGAGGCAGGAGACGGGGGACAGGGGAGAAGTGAGACAAGGAAGAGACAGAACATTGGGGGACAGGAGAGAAGTAAGACAAGGAAGAGGCAGGAGACGGAAGGAGAGGTGAGACAAGAAAGAGAAAGAAGATAGGGGGACAGGGGAGAAGTGAGACAAGGAAGAGGCTGGGGATGGGGGGACAGGGGAGAAGTGAGACAAGGAAGAGGCAGGAGACAGCGGACAGGGGAGAGGTGAGACAAGGAAGAGGCAGGAGACAGCGGACAGGGGAGAGGTGAGACAAGGAAGAGGCAGGAGACGGGACAGGGGAGAGGTGAGACAAGGAAGAGGCAGGAGACGGGGGGACAGGGGAGAAGTGAAACAAGGAAGAGGCAGGAGACGGGGGGCAGGGGAGAAGTGAGACAAGGAAGAGGCTGGAGATGGAGGGACAGGGGAGAGGTGAGACAAGGAAGAAGCAGGAGACGTGGGAACAGGGGAGAGGTGAGACAAGGAAGAGACAGGAGACGGAGGGAGAGGGGAGAGGTGAGACAAGGAAAAGGCAGGAGACGGGGGGGACAGGGGAGAAGTGAGACAAGGAAGAGGCAGGAGACAGCGGACAGGGGAGAGATGAGACAAGGAAGAGGCAGGAGACAGCGGACAGGGGAGAGGTGAGACAAGGAAGAGGCAGGAGACGGGACAGGGAGAGGTGAGACAAGGAAGAGGCAGGAGACGGGGGGACAGGGGAGAAGTGAAACAAGGAAGAGGCAGGAGACGGGGGGCAGGGGAGAAGTGAGACAAGGAAGAGGCTGGAGATGGAGGGACAGGGGAGAGGTGAGACAAGGAAGAAGCAGGAGACGTGGGACAGGGGAGAGGTGAGACAAGGAAGAGACAGGAAACGGAGGGAGAGGGGAGAGGTGAGACAAGGAAAAGGCAGGAGACGGGGGGGACAGGGGAGAAGTGAAACAAGGAAGAGGCAGGAGACGGGGGGGGCAGGGGAGAAGTGAGACAAGGAAGAGGCTGGAGATGGAGGGACAGGGGAGAGGTGAGACAAGGAAGAAGCAGGGAGACGGTGGGACAGGGGAGAGGTGAGACATGGAAGAGACAGGAGATGGGGACAGGGGAGAGGTGAGACAAGGAAGAGAGAGAAGATGGGGGGACAGAGGAGGAGTGAGAAAAGGAAGAGGCAGGAGACGAGGGGACAGGGGAGAAGTGAAACAAGAAAGAGTCAGGAGATGGGGGACAGGAGAGAAGTGAGACAAGGAAGAGGCTGGAGATAGGGGGACATCGGAGAAGTGAGACAAGGAAGAGACAGGAGATCAGGGACAGGGGATAGGTGAGACAAGGAAGAGGCAGGAGGTGGGGGGACAGGG